>NC_048572.1:64798414-65098414 GCF_013265735.2 Oncorhynchus mykiss
TAGTAGGGTCTTTGACTTTGCCCTCTGATGATAATTCTGAAATCTGGGGTTTTGCCATTAATCTAGCTGCAATACTCTTTGCCAAGGGGATTATTGAGTGACAATTTCAAGAGGAACGAAAGATGTAATTCTCCTCCTAAGCCACGAGTCTATTAAAAACCAAACAGTTCTGTCACTTAACACATAGGCCTTACTGCACAGCTGCCAAGTATTTCATAAATAAGTTGATGATGAATTTTCCTTAGAGAAAACAAGAACATTTCACCACCCGCCCCCGTCAGAAAATCCCCTTTCACAATGCTGTGGTTTGGGGATTTGATGACGTACAGGAAGTAAGAACCATGACCTGATATAAAATCAACACTTGTCAACACATCCAAAAAATCTAATAAGACAGTACATCTTGTCAAATGAAAATAGCAAGAGGGAAAACCCTATTAAATAGGATGTCTTTTTTTGGGGCACATCCTCCTTTTAGACCTAGTGTTTTTAGGTCCCTTAAGGTGTTGGTGGGGTGTAAAAGCTAATCCATGGCATTAAATCCCTTAACAGACCACCCCAACGGCCCCCTCACTAAGCAGGCAATAATAGGCTATAATATGAGGCATGGCAAAGGACCACAGAAGTTTACAACCATGAGAGGGACAAGGACTGGGAGAAAGCCTCTAAATACAACATTATGAGTTCAATTGATGGTCTAAGGTAAGGGGGATGTAAAGCCAACAACTACCTTTTAAATAAAAATACGTATGAGTATAAGGGCGCATATGAAGGCATACTCTGAGGTATCTAGAACGTACTGACAAGTGGCGAGCTCAAGATTTATTAACTTGAATAAAACTTTTTTTTATAATGATTGAGCTCAGCTTGACAGAATGCATGGTACCGTGCAAAGATAACGTGAATACTATAAACTAGACAAAACAAATAGTTTATAACACCAAAAGTTAAAATATGTGAACGTTTGGAATGTAAGATAAATTCATATCTCCACAGAATGTAATTACAGTGATAGCATTCACCCAGTGTTGAAGCAATATCAGACAAAACGTTCGTAGCCAACCTATACAATACCATCCTCCACTCTACAACTGACTCAATGCTAACTCACTGCTCCTTGGTCTGACACTAGGCCATTACTTCTTTCTGTCACTCTCTTCTCTTCCTGTCTGACTCAAGCCTGCCATTCATCCTTCCGGAATCCTCTACCTTTCCCAGCCAAAACAAAGATGGGTTACTGACAACTTTGAGTACTACTATATCATAACCCCATTCAGTTCCAGCAGCTTTCTAAGGCGATGTTTACAAGAGTAACCAAAGACATTAGCAGACATTACACCCTCTACTGGTGTTTGTGAGAGTCAAGTATTTGACTATCAAATGTCTTTGAAAGAAAGACACCCTCTCAACTTCAATTGCCTGTAACCAAAATATAAATGAGAACATTTCCATGGGAACATGTCAGAGGCAAGCTCAATCCATTGTAGTCCAATGTGCTGCGGGACAGAGCCAATCAAATAATTTGATAATTTCTTTAATTAATTAATTAATCAATAACTTTAAATAACTAATTAACTGAATAAGATCCAACAGAATATGTATACAGTACACAATCAATAGAACTGCATTGAACATCTCGCCTTCTTCTTATTAATCATCACTATTACAGAAACAGACTAGTATCTCTAGGCTCTGCATTGTCAAAATAGGTTATCCCTGGTCTGTCATTCAGGGGCAAAGGAGGAGATACTGAAGGGGTTATGGGAAAGAGAAGCCTGGTGAAGACACCCAGTCTGAAGTGTGTGACATTATCAGCAGAGGTCCACCGATCGACCATGTACCTTTTAGTGACCTGCCACTGATTAGCATTGTTCCTCTTATCTTGTCACCTCAATGACAGAACAATGAGAGCCCAGCCTTTTAAAAAAAAACATTGTAATAAAGTTGGTTTTATTCAACACAATCAGAGAGTAAATATAAAAGGATCTGCATCTAACTGCTCTGCATCTAACTGCAAATTGACTCTGGTTAATATGTAACTCGCTATAATTGAGGTTGCACAATCACTCTTCAAACAGGAACATCGATGCTTAATGATGCTCTGAAGAGTGTGAGAGAGTTCCTAGGTTTGATTTTCAGCCACTTATTCATGATACGTCAGTGAATTATCACTGGAGTTGGTTCAGAATCCAACATAGTTTCTTAGAGGTTCCTATTTTCTATTTTTGTTGTCCTAATGAGCTATCTTGATTTAGTGTTCTTTGACTCAGCCAAGACTTTATGATAACCCTTTTCTGCGTCCCAAATGGCAACCTATTCCCTACATAGTGTATCATATGAACCCTGGTCAAAAATAATGTACTATACAGGGAATAGGGTGCCATTTGTCACAAAACCCTTCTCTTCATTCTTTATTCAGTCTTTCGACAGAGCAAGTGAGCAGGTAGGTAGTGCATGTCTGAAGTGTCAGCCATAATGACTAGAACACCGTGAATAATAGCAGGGATGTTTTGGCTAGATTTACTGATTTATCAAGATCTGCTGAGCTGGCCCATCTCTGAAAACATATGAAATGAACCGTGGACCTTCATGCGACTTCAAAAATAAATGTAAAAAAGAATTCACTGTAATTACTTACCCATCTGTCCTAAAACAGTGTTTTGTCAGACGAGAACCTTGATTTATTAATTTGATATTTTATATGTTTTACATTAATCTCATAATTAATTGTTTTAAAAGTTCACAGCTCTGGACTATGGGCATCATAATGATCAAGGGACGCAATATTAAAAACATTGAACTTATTGGTAATGTCATTATACCTTTTATTGAAAATGCATCAAGGGAAAGAACATCAGATCAGACCAGCAAAAACTATATTCAAAAACGATATAAACTATAACAGTGATAAAAGTGTTATAAAAGCCAGCGCTCTCCACCATCTAATAATTCCTGGAGCACCGTGGCAAGCCAAGTCACTAGAATTCCAGTGAGAGTTATGATGCGACTTGGAACTGGTGGATCTACCATGGCTCATTAATGCAAGCATCTTATTTGCCTTTGACTTTTAAATGTCACAATTCAATTGGAGCTACAGTGAGACACAGGTTCCATTCACCCTGGTGGCTTAGCAGGAGATTATATAATCATGTGTCTTTTCCCTCGTTGTCTCTAACTACCACCATGACAAAACTGACAAGAGAGAGATTAATTTACCTGTCTGAGAACACAAGTCATTTTATCATGGTTAACAACATATGATGCAAGGCTGATCAACGTTGTCTAAATCGTCTATCGTCATAATGATCATTTGTGTAACATTCTCAAAACAAGGCGTTTGTCGGAGCATGAATTTGACCCTGTTTTGAATGGTGTTTTGTGTCAGCCATGACATTTATCCATGTTCCCCATCTCTATCTTGGCCCAATGGTGTATTCACAAGCCAGTGACAAACTGGGTGACTTCACCCATGAAATAGGAACGGTGGCACAAGAAACAGATAACAGATGACACCTTAAAATGCATTTCACAGGGGGACAATGGATCAAAGAGCGTAATGTGCTCCAGACACCACGCCACCGTCCCTGTCAGATATGACAGCACCTACCTACCTCTTTCGCTCTCTTCTTAACTAGGTCAGGCCCAGACTACCTCTCAATGCTCACATTGGCTTCTCTTAAGATTCTCTCACTCACTATTGTGCTCACTCCTTTTCAGTGGACACCCTCGGATAATCAAAAGATGCTGCCACACAGACCATTGTGACCTAACTACATATTTGGATCACATTTACAGTATTTTGTAAAAGAAAATGGTTGGAATGTTGTACATGTGTCAAGCAAATGGGAGGGCTGAGACCTGACTGGCATTTGGTGCAGTATAATAATATGTCAGTTAGGAGTATTGTGTATCTAGAGGTTTATCACGCTTCATGTGAGCTGCTTCTCCTGGCAAGGATAAACCAGCACAATCACTGTGTAGGGACAGTTCAATTTCACACTTGATTATGGAGTGAAGAGTTGTTTGTAGTCACTGAATGCCAATGACATTGTTTGTGTGTGTGTGTGTGTGTGTGTGTGTGTGTGTGTGTGTGTGTGTGTGTGTGTGTGTGTGTGTGCTTTAATATTGTTACAGTTTTTGATGATTGTGTTATCTAGACTGTGGAAAGGGGAAACCTGGTTCCGTAAGATGTGTGATAGAATCCAGATGACATTTACATTGGCATTAATAACAATATTGCATGTTGTTGGCTGTGTTTTTGCTTATGTGTAAGTAGACACTATTCTGATAATATGCTGCTGTAGAAACGTTTGAAAAGTTGAGTAAGTTTGGAAAACAAGCATCAGCCACGATTCTCTGCAGGAAACATCTGGCATGTGATGCTACATTTATCATGGGAGTGGTAATTTCATGCATCTCAGATTAGACATTATTGCAGCACAAAACCAGGAAAAACAACACAATATGGCTAAGACAATTCCTAAACAGAAAGGGGCCATACTATGCTAAGGACGACAACATTTTTATACGGTAACAGATTCCATATCAGCCAGTTCAAATCGTTGGCGTAGTCGGATGTGATCCAACCCTTTTTCAGAAAAGCTTCCTTACCAGAAGTCCACTGGCATGTTTTGATAAGCAAATTAAGTAAATCACAAGTTGTAAAGTGACTGCACAAATCGACTAAGTGTAGAGTGCTGGGTGCCTGACAAGTGCTGCAACTTGTGGCGTAGGTTCGAATCCCCAAAAGGATGTTTTTTTTCCCTTTGAAATGTAGAATTACATTTTTTGTGTGTTGAGAAGGGAAGTGCAGTCAACACTTTGAAAATGAAGATTAAGTATGATTTATGATTTAATAAAGAGTCTTTCTTCGGCCTTTGTCCGTTTGAAAGGGAATCTGTTTGAAAAGGTAAGCAACAATGTAGAATTTGCAATGTCAAGGAAGCATCATGCAATATACATTGTCAATATATATAGCTGGTCGTCCTCAGCATAGTGGCTAAATGACCCTTTGCTAAGCCCCACCCTAGAATTTTGGACAACCAATCGCAGCGCTACAATGGATAGCAACGTCGAGTCTGACACCTCGGAAAAGCTTATGTTTAAATAGCATGAACGCCAGTGAGGGTAAAAACAGTTTTTCTTCAAAAAATAAATGTTTAATTAAATCTGCTAAATAATTGAACAGTGCACCCAGAGCACCTGCTACTGTGTAGGGTGTCCACCCACTCTGCCCAGAGTGGGTGAAAATGTGCTTTGGTGATGAAATTTCACTTCCTTAAGTTATTAAATACATTTTACCAAGACAAATATATTTATTCATGATCTGAATTATTCAAGGGGGTCTTTCTATAACATATCCTTAACATATCCAAAAAGTCGGATTTGATAACCTAATACATCCGATAATAAGCACCAACCTCTGTTGGCACTTGAGTTATGAGAAACTTTTGAGGAGTTTACATTTTGTGGTCGTCGTCTTCAAAGTTGTTTCAAAGCATGACACAAACAGAATTCAATGGAACTTGGCTTTGAAAATAAAAATGTCAGTACATACGCTCAGTGCTCCGTCGACATTTCACAGAGATATGCTTGTTTTTGTGAGAAATCTTTGAAAAAGAACAGGAATTTCAAATCAATATGAAAACTCTGCTAACGCTAGCTACTGTAGTTAGCTAGCCGCTTAGCAAATATAACATATATCAAAATGTATGTTAGCTAATTGAGTTGGCAATGTTATGAATACAACTCTCATCTGCTGTCGACATCAGGATATGATTTGAGAGCGCTAGTTAGCTCCAAAAGTGTTTATAGCTTTGACTGCATGCTGACTATGAATTCAGAGCCATTCAGGGGCTAGCTACATTACAAAACAAATTTTACCAGGTTCCCGTAAAACAATTGTAATGAATGTACACCACAACATACACAATCAAATCAAAAATCAAATCACATTTATTTATATAGCCCTTCGTACATCAGCTGATATCTCAAAGTGCTGTACAGAAACCCAGCCTAAAACCCCAAACAGCAAGCAATGCAGGTGTAGAAGCACGGTGGCTAGGAAAAACTCCCTAGAAAGGCCAAAACCTAGGAAGAAACCTAGAGAGGAACCAGGCTATGTGGGGTGGCCAGTCCTCTTCTGGCTGTGCCGGGTGAAGATTATAACAGAACATGGCCAAGATGTTCAAATGTTCATAAATGACCAGCATGGTCAAATAATAATAATCACAGGCAGAACAGTTGAAACTGGAGCAGCAGCACGGCCAGGTGGACTGGGGACAGCAAGGAGTCATAATGTCAGGTAGTCCTGAGGCATGGTCCTAGGGCTCAGGTCCTCCGAGAGAGAGAAAGAAAGAAAGAGAGAAAGAGAGAATTAGAGAGAGCATACTTAAATTCACACAGGACACCGGATAGGACAGAAGAAGTACTCCAGATATAAGAAACTGACCCTAGCCCCCCGAAACATTAACTACTGCAGCATAAATACTGGAGGCTGAGACAGGAGGGGTCAGGAGACACTGTGGCCCCATCCGATGACACCCCCGGACAGGGCCAAACAGGAAGGATATAACCCCACCCACTTTGCCAAAGCACAGCCCCCACACCACCTTACCATCCTGAGACAAGGCTGAGAATAGCCCACAAAGATCTCCACCATGGCACAACCCAAGGGGGGGCGCCAACCCAGACAGGAAGATCACATCAGTGACTCAACCCACTCAAGTGACGCACCCCTCCTAGGGATGGTATGAAAGAGCCCTAGTAAGCCAGTGACTCAGCCCCTGTAATAGGGTTAGAGGCAGAGAATCCCAGTGGAAAGAGGGGAACCGGCCAGGCAGAGACAGCAAGGGCGGTTCGTTGCTCCAGAGCCTTTCCGTTCACCTTCACACTCCTGGGCCAGACTACACTCAATCATATGACTGAAGAGATGAGTCTTCAGTAAAGACTTAAAGGTTGAGACCGAGTTTGCGTCTCTTACATGGGTAGGCAGACCATTCCATAAAAATTGAGCTCTATAGGAGAAAGCCCTGCCTCCAGCTGTTTGCTTAGAAATTCTAGGGACAATTAGGAGGCCTGTGTCTTTTGACCGTAGCGTACGTGTAGGTATGTACGGCAGGACCAAATCAGAGAGATAGGTATGAGCAAGCCCATGTAATGCTTTGTAGGTTAGCAGTAAAACCTTGAAATCAGCCCTTGCCTTGACATGAAGCCAGTGTAGGAAGGCTAGCACTGGAGTAATATGATCACATTTTTTGGTTCTAGTTAGGATTCTAGCAGCCGTATTTAGCACTAACTGAAGTTTATTTAGTGCTTTATCCGGGTGGCCGGAAAGTAGAGCATTGCAGTAGTCTAACCTAGACGTGACAAAAGCATGGATGAATTTTTCTGCATAATTTTTTGGACAGAAAGTTTCAGATTTTTGCAATGTTACGTAGATGGAAAAAAGCTGTCCTTGAAACAGTCTTGATAAGTTCTTCAAAAGAGAGATCAGGGTCCAGAGTAACGCCAAGGTCCTTCACAGTTTTATTTGAGACGACTGTACAACCATTAAGATTGGTTGTCAGATTCAACAGAATATCTCTTTGTTTCTTGGGACCTAGAACAAGCATCTCTGTTTTGTCCGAGTTTAAAAGTAGAAAGTTTGCAGCCATCCACTTCCTTATGTCTGAAACACATGCTTCTAGCGAGGGCAATTTTGGGGCTTCACCATGTTTCATTGAAATGTACAGCTGTGTGTCATCCGCATAGCAGTGAAAGTTAACATTATGTTTTCAAATGACATCCCCAAGAGGGAAAATATACAGTGAAAACAATAGTGGTCCTAAAACGGAACCTTGAGGAACACCGAAATTTACAGTTGATTTGCCAGAGGACAAACCATTCACAAAGACAAACTGATATCTTTCCGACAGATAAGATCTAAACCAGTTCAGAACTTGTCCGTGTAGACCAATTTGGGTTTCCAATCTCTCCAAAAGAATGTGGTGATCGATGGTATTAAAAGCAGCACTAAGGTCTAGGAGCACGAGGACAGATGCAGAGCCTCGGTCTGATGCCATTAAAAGGTCATTTACCACCTTCACAAGTGCAGTCATAGTGCTATGATGGGGTCTAAAACCAGACTGAAGCATTTCGTATACATTGTTTGTCTTCAGGAAGGCAGTGAGTTGCTGCGCAACAGCCTTTTTTTTTCATTTTTGAGAGGAATGGAAGATTCGATATAGGCCGATAGTTTTTTATATTTTCTGGGTCAAGGTTTGGCTTTTTCAAGAGAAGCTTTATTACTGCCACTTTTAGTGAGTTTGGTACACATCCGCTGGATAGAGAGCCGTTTATTATGTTCAACATAGGAGGGCCAAGCACCCAATAGTTTCCTGATTAGCAAGGGGTAGTCTGTTTTTAATTTAATTCTGTATTAGAAACGGTTTGAGATCATTGTGTGGGGATTTTGCCAATGGTTGAATGGGGAATTCACATCTAATAGCCTATTTCTTTGCAGAATAAACACACAAACAAAAACATTTTGGGCTTGGAGTGACAGAATCTGTGTTTTGTAACTTATCATCACAGGGATGCTGGAGTATGTAGGCTCTATTCAATCCATATCGCGGAATATCAGCGTTACAGCATGATTGAAATTTAAAGGCAATGTTTCCGCTTTAGCGTAGACTGCAGTCACGGTAAACAATGTAAAGGTAATTTCCCATTGAGCCAACATATGCAGTATACAGTGCCTTGCGAAAGTATTCGGCCCCCTTGAACTTTGCGACCTTTTGCCACATTTCAGGCTTCAAACATAAAGATATAAAACTGTATTTTTTTGTGAAGAATCAACAACAAGTGGGACACAATCATGAAGTGGAAAGACATTTATTGGATATTTCAAACTTTTTTAACAAATCAAAAACTGAAAAATTGGGCGTGCAAAATTATTCAGCCCCTTTACTTTCAGTGCAGCAAACTCTCTCCAGAAGTTCAGTGAGGATCTCTGAATGATCCAATGTTGACCTAAATGACTAATGATGATAAATACAATCACCTGTGTGTAATCAAGTCTCCGTATAAATGCACCTGCACTGTGATAGTCTCAGAGGTCCGTTAAAAGCGCAGAGAGCATCATGAAGAACAAGGAACACACCAGGCAGGTCCGAGATACTGTTGTGAAGAAGTTTAAAGCCGGATTTGGATACAAAAATATTTCCCAAGCTTTAAACATCCCAAGGAGCACTGTGCAAGCGATAATATTGAAATGGAAGGAGTATCAGACCACTGCAAATCTACCAAGACCTGGCCTCCCTCTAAACTTTCAGCTCATACAAGGAGAAGACTGATCAGAGATGCAGCCAAGAGGCCCATGATCACTCTGGATGAACTGCAGAGAGCTACAGCTGAGGTGGGAGACTCTGTCCATAGGACAACAATCAGTTGTATATTGCACAAATCTGGCCTTTATGGAAGATTGGCAAGAAGAAAGCCATTTCTTAAAGATATCCATAAAAAGTGTTGTTTAAAGTTTGCCAGAAGCCACCTGGGAGACACACCAAACATGTGGAAGAAGGTGCTCTGGTCAGATGAAACCAAAATTTAACTTTTTGGCAACAATGCAAAACGTTGTGTTTGGCGTAAAAGCAACACAGCTGAACACACCATCCCCACTGTCAAACATGGTGGTGGCAGCATCATGGTTTGGGCCTGCTTTTCTTCAGCAGGGACAGGGAAGATGGTTAAAATTGATGGGAAGATGGATGGAGCCAAATACAGGACCATTCTGGAAGAAAACCTGATGGAGTCTACAAAAGACCTGAGACTGGGTCGGAGATTTGTCTTCCAACAAGACAATGATCCAAAACATAAAGCAAAATCTACAATGGAATGGTTCAAAAATAAACATATCCAGGTGTTAGAATGGCCAAGTCAAAGTCCAGACCTGAATCCAATCGAGAATCTGTGGAAAGAACTGAAAACTGCTGTTCACAAATGCTCTCCATCCAACCTCACTGAGCTCGAGCTGTTTTGCAAGGAGGGATGGGAAAAAATGTCAGTCTCTCGATGTGCAAAACTGATAGAGACATACCCCAAGCGACTTACAGCTGTAATCGCAGCAAAAGGTGGCGCTACAAAGTATTAACTTAAGGGGGCTGAATAATTTTGCACGCCCAATTTTTCCGTTTTTGATTTGTTAAAAAAGTTGGAAATATCCAATAAATGTTGTTCCACTTCATGATTGTGTCCCACTTGTTGCTGATTCTTCACAAAAAAATACAGTTTTATATCTTTATGTTTGAAGCCTGAAATGTGGCAAAACGTCGCAAAGTTCAAGGGGGCCGAATACTTTCGCAAGGCACTGTATGTTGGCTCAATGGGAAATTACCTTTACATTTCTATCGCGCAATCTGTAACATTTCAGATATACAGAGTGAATAGAGCACTAAGAGGAGGAACATTTGGATGATTTTTTTTCAGATCGCTAATAGTTCACCCTTACTACCACTGTGATCAAAAAGCAAAAAGACAATGTTTCAATACCCATCTATCAGGAAACTGAACATTCACAAACAGTTGAAAGTTTAACATTTCATTCTGTTCTCTCTCTAAATCTAAACAGAGAAGCAGCTCTATGTGAAGGTTAGGTTACCATGGCGTCCATTTGAAAGGCAACCTGCTTAGAGAGGCAGCCTACTTTGCTTGCCTGGCCAGTGCCAAGTTTTCTCTCCCAGAGTAAAATAGTCAAAGGTCTGCAGTGGCAAAAAAAATAATGATTACAGAGTACATTCAGATGACCATGAAACGTTGCCCAAAATGAAATGCCCTTTGAATAACCCTGCCAAGTGAATAACGATTATGTTTCTGCTTCTTCAGTTATGGATCATATCTATTCAAGACCTCACAGAGCCAATAGTAACTGTAATAATGCAAATCTGCCTTTCACAGCAATTCTAAAACACACTTTACAATAGTAATATTTTCATAATCCTTGTGAGCAACTTCCTTTCCTATGAAAATATTATGTGGATATGTGAGTGGAACTTCCATGCATACGCATTTTAAATATCTGATGCTGTGAATCTCATCAACATCGTGCAAAGGAAATGAAAGAATGGTCATAAACAGTGTTGACTTGTTATTGGAATTTGCAGCTATAGACCATAGCTATGAAACTAGCATGATTTCCCTTCCCTTTCCCTTCAACCATCTTTTAGAGAGGAGGTATATTAAGTAACAATACCTTGAAATATCCTCCTTAAAGCAATAGCATGTTAATTACTGTCAATTTAATGATTAAATAACATGACGATAACATGGGATAGTGATGGGAGGATGATGCTGATAATTAAATTACTATAATTCTGGATTAAGATTAATTGACTGGCAGTTAAAGTAAACCCTTTGACAACTTTCACACAACAAAGCTATGCTCCTTTCTGTGAGGACTGGTGTTGAAAATCTCAAATACCAACCCAAAGACTTGATCATGTGTGAATGCGTAGAGATTGAAGAACTGTCAGCTGGATTGTGGAGGGGAAGGGAGAAAAGAGAGGGAGAGATCAAGGGAGGGGGAGGAGAGAGAGGGTGGAGAGAGAGAGAGGAGAGAGAAAAGGGGGAGATAGAGGGATGGGAATAGAGAAATAGAGGGCGAGAGATGGGGACAGGAGAGAGAAACAGTGAGTGTGAGAGAATGACAGAAAAGGCTTGCCGAAAGAGAGGAAAAGAGAGAATTAAATAAAGAGAGATGGAAATGGGGGCTGGTGGAGTGAAGACCAGTGCCTCTGTAATTACAGCCTCTCCCAGCGGCAGGTCGTTTCGTCTCATTACCGTCACAGTGGGACGGCAGTACCGTGGGCTACCACCGGTGACCAGCATGACGCCCGCCCGCCGCTCCTCACTCAGCAGTGACCAGCTCAGCACTGCACTGTTTCTCTTCCCTCCAAAGCTCCACTTCCTGAGACAGCCACAAATACCCTCAAATTGCTGCGTAAAATGCAGCTCATTCAGGGGAAAATAAGCTGTTTGTGTGAGGAAGTGCATTCAGGTTTAGGGATTCAGGGATTCAATAGGAATTCCCCATGCATGGAAGAAGAAGCTAACACTGTCTGGTCACCAAAGTGATTCAGGTGATGATGTGTGATGCTACTCCGCTATAGACGCTACAGATGTGTGTTGTGTTGCTTTTGTCACAGTCTACCTGCCTACACTCTGCACATTGTCTTCCTGTGCTGTTCAATAAGTCAGGGCAACCGTGTTTTTCCAGGGATTGACATTTTCAAGGCCGTTACCTTAGAGGAGGCTTTCGGAAATCACTACAACTTTGCAACAGTAGATTACCTCTAAGAGTCTGAAAGTGCAGTAGCTACAACATGACAACAATACAAACACATTCACGAAAATATGTACTGCTCCTCTCTTTGCATTTAACACAAATATGTTTGCTGCTGCAACAAACAAACAGAAAGCGGGCTGACATTCTGAGGAGCCTTCATGCATTTATGGAATAGGTGTGATTGTATCTACACACCCATATCCTTTAATTAGACTTCCCTATCCTTCAGACAGGTATCTGATAAGCATTCTCCACCACACACCTTCATGAACTAACTAACAGCAGGCCTGACAGATGGCTAGCTGCCTGTCTGCAGGACCATGCTCTAAGGGGAGAGAGAGGCTACACTCCCTCCCAAGACCAATTGCTGCTACACATCTCCACAGTTGTTCATGTCTCTGCATCAACCATCTATCCAACCAATCAACACCCTTATATTCCTCAGGAGATTATATAGGAACATGCCTCATACCATTCCCCTATGATTAACTATGTCACAAGTCATTATTCAATTTATTCATCAAGAATTGTCCAGGGTGGGGGACAATACGTTACTAGAGAAACGCATAGGGAATTCAGTTTCACACCAAAAATATTTTGCATTTTTGTTCAGTTGATTTGTGGACTGGTTTAAAGTACAAAGCCTAGAGCTTAAATGTGCTAATGTTTTCAAGGAGGATAATATTATATTAGCAGTGTAATAGCCTTGACCTCTTTCCGCTTTTAGTCACCATGATTAGGAGATCGTTGCCCCATTTTCTGGACCTGGCCATTACTCAAGTTAATTGATGTCATGGCTCACACAATATTGGAATTGATGTTCAGGCCAGCAACTTCAGAACAAATGAATTACCTAAATTTGCAACAAGGGGGTGAAACGCATCCATATGGCTGTGAAACTGTTAAGGGACTTGAAAGGTCTGGATGGGATAGGGTAGTGGGTACTCTTTATTATCTCCCCAAATTTGAGATGACCATAGACATGTTATTTGTTTTGAAGCTGCTGAAGCTTATCTCCCCCATGTACAATTAATATAATTGATGAGTCCAGGACCCAGTCAGCTATTATCAGGCATCTTGTCTTAGAAACTCTTTGTTTGTGGGGATGATTTTTAAGAATTTCAAGAATGCAAAAAAACAACTGATATATTTAATAATGAGGTCACAAAGATATATAATTACCCAATGAATAACTAGTAGCTTATAGAGAGGAGGTCATCTCTCCTCTAAGCACATAGACAGAGAATGGTCCAAGAGGTGTGACAGAACCCTGCCTCCAGGTCTCCGGGGAGGACTGGTCTGACTAAAGAGAGGTGGAGAGAATCACTACCGGAGGACTTAGAAGACAACACACAAAAGTTAATACCACAACTTCCTGGGGTCCTTTGAAAGGAGAGGAGGGTGAAGGGCCTATTACCCAGCACCCTGTCATCCCCCTGACTGGGCCTTAACAACTGGTTAGCAGGCTGGATAAAGCTGGGGGCTAGAGGGGGAGACATGCCAGTGTTCTCTAAGATACACTCCAAGACAGTCCGTCTGGTCGGTCACATTAAGGGACTCCTGTGACTCAATAGTCAATACTATGGCTGTAATATTGATAAATCATTGATGCCATGTTACATTTTGTCACAACTGTATGCAAAAACTATACACTATATATACAAAAGTATGTGGACACCCCTTCAAAATAGTGTTTTCTGCTATTTCTGTCACATCCTGATCTTTCACCTGTCTTTGTGATTGTCTCCACCCCCCTCCAGGTGTCACCCATCTTCCCCATTATTCACTGTGTATTTATACCTGTGTTCTTAGTTTGTCTGTTGCCAGTTCGTCTTGTTTGACAAGTCAACCAGCGTGTTTGTGTCTCAGACCATGCTTTTCTCAGTCTCTCTTTTTCTCACCCTCCTGGTTTTGACCCTTGCCTGTCGTGACTCTGAGCCCGCCTGCCTGACCACTCTGCTTGTCCCTGAGCCTGCCTGCCGACCTGTACCTTTGCCCCACCTCTGGATTATTGACCTCTGCCTACCCTGACCCTGAGCCTGCCTGCTGTCTGGTACAGTTGCCCAACCTCTGGTTTACTGACCCCTGCCTGCCTTGACCTGTCTTTTGCTTGCCCCTGTTGGGTTATTAAACCATTATTAATTTGGCGTTGTCTGCATCTGGGTCTTACCTTCATACCTGATCATTTCAGCCACACCCATAGACAAACATTGGCAGTAGAATGGCCTTACTGAAGAGCTCAGTGTCTTTCAATGTGGCACTATCATAGGATGCCACCTTTCCAACAAGTCAGTTCATCAAATTTCTTCCCTGGAAACATCTAGGAGCAACAATGGCTCAGCCGCGAAGTGGTAGGCCACACAAGCTCACAGAACAGGGCCGCCAAGTAGCTTGTAAAAATTGTCTGTTCTGGGGTTGCAACATTCACTACTGAGTTCCAAACTGCTTCTGGAAGCAACGTCAGCACAATAACTTTTTCATTGGGAGCTTCACAAGCCTAAGATCACCATGCGCAATGCTAAGCGTCAGCTGGAGTGGTTTAACGCTCGGCGCAATTGTACTCAGGAGCAGTGGAAACTGCTCTGGGAGACCGACGGATGAATCTGGTTTTGGCAGATGGCAGGAGAATTCTATCTACCCCAATGCATAATGCCAACTGTAAAGTTTGGTGGACGAGGAATAATGGTCTGGGGCTGTTTTTCATGGTTTGGGCTAGTTCCAGTGAAGGAAAATAACGCTACAGCATACAATGACATTCTAGATGATTCTGTGCTTCCAACTTTGTGGCAACAGTTTGGGGAAGGCCCTTTCCTGTTTCCACATGACAATTCCTCTGTGCACAAAGTGAGGTCCATACACAAATGGTTTGTCTAGATCGGTGTGGAAGAACTTGACTGTCCTGCACAGAGCCCTGACCACAACTCCATCGAACACCTTTGGGATGAATTGGAATGCCGATTGCCAGCCAGGCCTAATCACCCAACATCAGTGCCCGACCTCACTAATGCTCTTGCGGCTGAAGGGAATCAAATCCCCACAGCAAAGAGTGGAGGCTGTTATAGCAGCAAAGGGGGGACAAACTCAATATTAATGCTTAGGATTTTGTAATGAGATGTTCGACGAGCAGGTGTCCACATACTTTTGATCATGTAGCGTATGTGTCAGTGAAATATTTTTTTCCGTATGTGAAAAAAAAAAATCCGTAAAAAATCATGACCTGACTCTTGGGAGGAGTTTTCCTAACTCGTTTGTCAAATTGGAAATAAAGTAGTTATCCTTGAGATATACATTCAAAACTTTTACAAATGTCCTGACCTGAATGCACAGCTGGACTAGACAGATGGTTCACCTAGCAGAAGTAAAAGTAGTACAGATGATGGATGTTACAGTACATGTTTGCCAAGTATCTCAACTCCACAATGATTTCATCCAAGGAGTTGAGCACAAACTACAGTTTTTTTAAATGAACCTCCTACTCTTTCGAGTCGCTATGCAATTGGTACTTAAAAAATGAAAATACTTAAACAACTTACGGTGTACCTATGTTTTTCCTCTGTTGCTGCGTGCCTTTCTTTGTTTGCTGAAATCCATACTTTTTTATAAAATGTTAATCAAAAACAACCCTAGACTGTTTGTGCTACTGTACAGCAGACCTGCTTCGACATTCACAGAAGGGCATGTTGATCAATTTCAGCTTCTTGCTTTCTATTTCCCTGTCTCTGTCCCTGCCGTGCCGTTGTCTGATTACAATTACTCTATGGTCTAGGAATTTTCCAAATAAAATGTACTCACTCATGATAACACACACGACTAACTATTTTAAATGACTGATCATGCATGGTATTGCTTTCGATGTATTTCATTAGAGCAGAGAGCTGTGGATTTAAAAGCAGACAGGTATCTAAATCAGATGGTTATTAGGATTATAAATATATATATATATATATGAATACATTTTTAACATCAAATTGGATTGTAAAGAAGGTAAAATATGTTTCATTTTTAGACCAACCACATGTCGATTTATCAGACTTAGCTAACATATGTATTTAGGTACATGATTAATATGGTAGTATAACAACAACTGAGAGTAACCATTTTGATATCAATCCAAGGCAGCTGCATTCCCCTGACCAATGTAGACATATTCATATTGAATCCCTGATGCATGAATAATAGCTTCAGATGTGGATGAGATTTGTTGTATCAGACATCTAATATAAATTGACATCCATAAACAATGAACTGAAATCTGTATTTCTCTCCGTTGTTGTCTTTGGTATGCTCATACAGTAGCACAAACAATACACTTTTATTGCCTCTCTACTTAGAATAGTCTTCAATTCATTTATCAGGGGTGCCGCAAAGTAATGGCTTTGAGATAATAGTATTACAAAATGCAGATTTGGATAGCAGTAATGGGACATTTAATTTGTTTATTTATTTATTTTTTTACTTTAAGTCATCATTTCATACAGAACTATGAAATATATGAGAAAATTCAAAGGTGCGGGACTAAAATGACTATTTCTTCTATATCTATATATTACAAAGAAGGTCAGGGAGAAATTGTCTGGAGTACACAAACCTCTGTGAGTCCCTGATACTGAGAGAGAAGACATTTAATAGCTAGAGAAAGTGGAGAATTCTTTGTAAGAGGAAGGTTACACATCGAAGGGGACAGAGTAATTGGAATACACTGAAGGAGGCCAGTGACTAAGTTCCCATGTCCATTTACAAGAAATATGTTTGAAAAGGTGTCGGAGCAAATTCACTATTTAGAACCCTCTGAGTGTCTGATGCTGAGAAAGAAAATGTTTTGTAGTTGAATGAAGAGGATAATTCTTTGTAAGACGAAGGTTACGTATCTAAGGGGAAAGAACGATACAGAGTATATCAGGAGGCCAGTGGTCAAAGTTCCCATGTACCCAGATGGTCCTTTAAACCCTCATGATATCACTATTACTGTTGAGTGCTATCACGTCTTTCATTGATTATTATCAGTCAATTACTTTAGGAACTTTTGGGCTATTTAGGTGTCGACCACAAATGAGTTTACAATTATTAATTAACTTAAAGCTGACCCAATTCATGTTAATTGGTTGGGCATCACAAATTGATTACTTCAAGGACATATTTTGAATTTACTTCCTAAATCCTACAGGGAAACATGAGGGGCCACCCTTGCTTGTCAATAGACATGATCATATTTCAAATCACTGGTGTTCCTGATAAATACATTTCTTTTAATAGTCTTCAATAAATCTGTCAAAGTCTGAACATCTGCTCCACGATGTCTGGGCCAAGTTGGGCTGCCAGTCCTCATTTAATACAACATACCGCTCATGAATCCTGTCACAGAAAAATATGAACTCACAAGCACACATCTTGTCATTATTGGGCCCAACAAGTTATCTATCCTTGTTATGGGGTTAACCTTTTGTCCTGTGATGGAATTAATGGCTTCCTGTAACAGAACAAGGACACAGTGCCTCTGACTCGGTCACGGCCTTGTTTGACACAATGAAAAGGAAATTGAATCATTCACAAGAAACCTGTCCCAATTCAAGGATTAAGGGGTTTTATTCATTCATTGGGGAATGGATTTGGCAACTCAAATAATTGGAATGTGTACAGGCATCTGTGGGTGGAGGTCCAAACCACATGATGATCTGGGTGGTCTGATTCTGAAACAGATCAGAAATAGATCTTAAATGTGTGTATTTGGAGTGGAATTGTCCATTCTAATTGATATTGTGATATCTTATTATTATTAAACTATACACTGACCTTAATCCCTTCCCCTACTGCACTCTAAGGCTTATCTGGTGGCTATGTCCATGGGCAGAGGCTAGCTCAGCATTCACACTGAGCCTGCCCAGAACACACAGCTGGGTTCATCATTACCTGTAAAGCTGGATTTGAAGGGAATTGAGAGAAATAATCCAGGTAAGAATATGTTTTAAGATTATTCAAAAAGGACAATGTTGCAGCATTGGGATTAGAATAGAAAAATACAACAAACACAAACAGGCAAGAAATACTGGCTTGAATGAACACACAATCATTTGAAAATATGAAAAATCTCAATATCACATGCAAAGTGACAAAAGTTTATATTTTCATATTTGATATGGACCATATTATGTACCATAACCAACTATAAAATAAGTATAGTACATGAACAAATGCAAATTTCTCAGACAAGGCTAAGAAATGAAAGAATAACATGGAAGTATAAACCTGAAGGGACGGCACTCCTTAATGTTCCCTTGTTGTGAGAACAATGTAGCTAATGTTATAGTGAGATGTTTGAGACTAGCAATAGAGCTAAGCATCTAAATGTTTTGGGTGAGCTATCTGATACTCCCAATTTGAGTTGACATCTCAGTTGACACCTGCATGAGTTATCCTCATTGTTTTCATGAAGTTCCAGAGACACTTACAAAGAAATGGAATGGCGTTTCAAGCTATTGTATTGTGCGACATAAATACAAATACTAGACATCTGTTATTTCCGAGCTTTCCTAACATTGCGGAAACTTGCTCTTGGAATTCCCCAAAAAACGTCACAATCGACAGATTAGGTATGAGTATTGTTCATACAACTTCTCAAATCTAATCCAATCAAAAGTTATCGGTCACATACACGAGCTCTGAAGCAAGCTTCCAGAAAATTGGAACGGAAATGGCGCCACACCAAACTGGAAGTCTTCCGACTAGCTTGGAAAGACAGTACTGTGCAGTACCGAAGAGCCCTTACTGCTGCTCGATCATCCTATTTTTCTAACTTAATTGAGGAAAATAAGAACAATCCGAAATTCCTTTTTGATACTGTCGCAAAGCTAACTAAAAAGCAGCATTCCCCAAGAGAGGATGACTTTCACTTTAGCAGTGATAAATTCATGAACTTCTTTGAGGAAAAGATTATGATTATTAGAAAGCAAATTACGGACTCCTCCTTAAATCTGCGTATTCCTTCAAAGCTCAGTTGTCCTGAGTCTGCACAACTCTGCCAGGACCTAGGATCAAGAGAGACGCTCAAGTGTTTTAGTACTATATCTCTTGACACAATGATGAAAATGATCATGGCCTCTAAACCTTCAAGCTGCATACTGGACCCTATTCCAACTAAACTACTGAAAGAGATGCTTCCTGTGCTTGGCCCTCCTATGTTGAACATAATAAACGGCTCTCTATCCACCGGATGTGTACCAAACTCACTAAAAGTGGCAGTAATAAAGCCTCTCTTGAAAAAGCCAAACCTTGACCCAGAAAATATAAAAAACTATCGGCCTATATTGAATCTTCCATTCCTCTCAAAATTTTTAGAAAAGGCTGTTGCGCAACAACTCACTGCCTTCCTGAAGACAAACAATGTATACGAAATGCTTCAGTCTGGTTTTAGACCCAATCATAGCACTGAGACGGCACTTGTGAAGGAGGTAAATTACATTTTAATGGCATCGGACCGAGGCTCTGCATCTGTCCTCGTGCTCCTAGACCTTAGTGCTGCTTTTGATACCATCGATCACCACATTCTTTTGGAGAGATTGGAAACCCAAATTGGTCTACACGGACAAGTTCTGGCCTGGTTTAGATCTTATCCGTCAGAAAGATATCAGTTTGTCTCTGTGAATGGTTTGTCCTCTGACAAATCAACTGTACATTTCGGTGTTCCTCAAGGTTCCGTTTTAGGACCACTATTGTTTTCACTATATATTTTACCTCTTGGGGATGTTATTCGAAAACATAATGTTAACTTTCACTGCTATGCGGATGACACACAGCTGTACATTTCAATGAAACATGGTGAAGCCCCAAAATTGCCCTTGCTAGAAGCATGTCTTTCAGACATAATGAAGTGGATGGCTGCAAACTTTCTACTTTTAAACTCGGACAAAACAGAGATGCTTGTTCTAGGTCCCAAGAAACAAAGAGATCTTCTGTTGAATCTGACAATTAATCTTAATGGTTGTACAGTCGTCTCAAATAAAACTGTGAAGGACCTCGGTGTTACTCTGGACCCTGATCTCTCTTTTGAAGAACATATCAAGTTTCAAGGACAGTTTTTTTCCATCTACGTAACATTGCAAAAATCAGAAACTTTCTGTCCAAAAATGATGCAGAAAAATTAATCCATGCTTTTGTCACTTCTAGGTTAGACTACTGCAATGCTCTACTTTCCGGCTACCCGGATAAAGCATTAAATAAACTTCAGTTAGTGCTAAATACGGCTGCTAGAATCCTGACTAGAACAAAAAATGTGATCATATTACTCCAGTGCTAGCCTCTCTACACTGGCTTCCTGTCAAAGCAAGGGTTGATTTCAAGGTTTTACTGCTAACCTACAAAGCATTACATGGGCTTGCTCCTACCTATCTCTCTGATTTGGTCCTGCCGTACATACCTACACGTACGCTACGGTCACAAGACGCAGGCCTCCTAATTGTCCCTAGAATTTCTAAGCAAACAGCTGGAGGCAGGGCTTTCTCCTATAGAGCTCCATTTTTATGGAACGGTCTGCCTACCCATGTCAGAGACGCAAACTCGGTCTCAACCTTTAAGTCTCTACTGAAGACTCATCTCTTCAGTGGGTCATATGATTGAGTGTAGTCTGGCCCAGGAGTGTGAAGGTGAACGGAAAGGCTCTGGAGCAACGAACCGCCCTTGCTGTCTCTGCCTGGCCGGTTCCCCTCTTTCCACTGAGATTCTCTGCCTCTAACCCTATTACAGGGGCTGAGTCACTGGCTTACTGGGGCTCTCTCATGCCGTCCCTGGAGGGGGTGCGTCACCTGAGTGGGTTGATTCACTGATGTGGTCATCCTGTCTGGGTTGCCCCCCCCCCCCCTGTGTTGTGCTGTGGCGGAGGTCTTTGTGGGCTATACTCGGCCTTGTCTCAGGATGGTAAGTTGGTGGTTGAAGATATCCCTCTAGTGGTGTGGGGGCTGTGCTTTGGCAAAGTGGGTGGGGTTATATCCTTCCTGTTTGGCCCTGTCCGGGGGTGTCCTCGGATGGGGCCACAGTGTCTCCTGACCCATCCTGTCTCAGCCTCCAGTATTTATGCTGCAGTAGTTGATGTGTTGGGGGGCTAGGGTCAGTTTGTTATATCTGGAGTACTTCTCCTGTCCTATTCGGTGTCCTGTGTGAATCTAAGTGTGCGTTTTCTAATTCTCTCCTTCTCTCTTTCTTTCTCTCTCTCGGAGGACCTGAGCCCTAGGACCATGCCCCAGAACTACCTGACATGATGACTCCTTGCTGTCCCCAGTCCACCTGGCCGTGCTGCTGCTCCAGTTTCAAATGTTCTGCCTCATTATTATTCGACCATGCTAGTCATTTATGAACATTTGAACATCTTGGCCATGTTCTGTTATAATCTTCACCCGGCACAGCCAGAAGAGGACTGGCCACCCCACATAGCCTGGTTCCTCTCTAGGTTTCTTCCTAGGTTTTGGCCTTTCTAGGGAGTTTTTCCTAGCCACCGTGCTTCTACACCTGCATTGCTTGCTGTTTGGGGTTTTAGGCTGGGTTTCTGTACAGCACTTTGAGATATCAGCTGATGTACGAAGGGCTATATAAATAAATTTGATTTGATTTGATTTGACGTAATTAGCAGGTGTTATTGCGGGTGTAGTGAAATGCTTGTGCTTCTAGCTCCGACAGTGCAGTAATATCTAACAAATAATATCTAACAGATTACACAACATACACCCAACACACACAAATCTAAGTAGGAATGAATTAAGACTATACACATATGGACGAGCGTTGTCAGAGCGGAACAGACTAAAATAAAGTAGAATAGTAGGGAAAACAGATTATACATATGCGATGAGTAATGTAAGATATGTAAACATTATTAAGAATGAAATACCATGGAATAGTATAGAAAACAGTATGTACATATGAGATGAGAATGCTAGATTTGTAAAAATGAAGTGATTAAGATACCATAGAATAGTGTAGAATACAGTGTATACACACAGTTCAAGTCTGAAGTTTACATACACTGTGGTTGGAGTAATTAAAACTTGTTTGACAACCCCTCCACAAAATTCTTGTTAAACAAATAATTTGGTTTGGCAAGTTGGTTAGGACATGTACTTTGTGCATGACACAAGTATTTTTTCCAAGAATTGTTTACAGACAGATTATTTCACTTCTAATTCACTGTATCACAATTCCAGTATGTCAGAAGTTTACATACACTAAGTTGACTGTGCCTTTAAACAGCTTGAAAAAGTCCAGAAAATGATGTCATGGCTTTAGAAGCTTCTGATAGGCTAATTTACATAATTTGAGTCAATTGTAGGTGTACCTGTGGATATATTTCAAGGCCTACCTTCAAACTCAGTGCCTCTTTGCTTGACATCATGGGGAAATCAAAATAAATCAGCCAAGACCTCAGAAAGACAATTGGAGACCTCCACAAGTCTGGTTCATCCTTGGGACCAATTTCCAAACGCCTGAAGGTACCACGTTCATCTGTACAAACAATAGTACGCAAGTATAAACACCATGGGACCACGCAGCCAACATATCGCTCAGGAAGGAGACGCATTCTGTCTCCTAGAGATTAACATACTTTGGTGCGAAAAGTGCATATCAATCCCAGAACAACAGCAAAGGACCCTGTGAAGATGCTGGAGGAAACATAATGACCATTGTTATGTTTGGAGTAAAAAGGGGGAGGCTTGAAAGCTGAAGAACACCATCCCAACTATGAATCACGGGGGTGGCAGCATCATGTTGTGGGGGTGCTTTGCTGCAGGAGGGACTGGTGCACTTCACAAAATAGATGGCATCATGAGGGAGATGTGGATATATTGAAGCAAAATCTCAAGACATCAGTCAGGAAGTTAAATCTTGGTTGCTAAGGGGTCTTCCAAATGGACAATGACCCCAAGCATACTTCCAAAGTTGTGGCAAAATGGCTTAAGGATGACAAAGTCAAGGTATTGGAGTGGCCATCACAAAGTCCTGACCTCAATCCTACAGAAGAGTTGTGGGCAGAACTGAAAAAGCGTGTGCGAGCAAGGAGGACTACAAACCTGACTCAGTTACACCAGCTCTGTCAGGAGGAATGGGCCAAAATTCCCCCAACTTATTGTGGGAAGCTTGTGGAAGGGTACCCAAAACTTTTGACCCAAGTTAAACAATTTAAAGGCAATGCTACCAAATATTAATTGAGTGTATGTAAACGTCTGAACCACAGGGAATGTGATGAAAGAAATAAAAGCTGAAATAAATCATTCTCTGTACTATTATTCTGACATTTCACATTCTTAAAATGAAGTGGTGATCCTAACTGACCTAAATCAGGGCATTTTTACTAAGATTAAATGTCAGGAATTGTGAAAAACTGAGTTTAAATGTATTTGGCTAAGTTGTATGCAAACTTCTGACTTCAACTGTATGAGATGAGTAATGCAAGATATGTAAACTTCATTAGGTGATTGAGATATCGTACAATAGTATAGAACACAGTATATACATATGAGATAAGTAATGCCAGATATGTAAACATTATTAAAGTGACTAGTTTTCCATTCCTTAAAGTGGCCAGTGATTTGTAGTCTATGCCTATTGTGCTAGTGATGGCTGTTTAACAGTCTGATGGCCTTAAGATAGAAGCTGTTTTTCAGTCTCTCGGTCCCAGCTTTGATGCACCTGTACTGACCTCACCTTCTGGATGATAGTGGGGTGAACAGGCAGTGGCTCGGGTGGTTGATGTCCTTGATGATCTTTTTGGCCTGCCTGTGACATCGGGTGCTGTAGGTGTCCTGGAGGTGGGTAGTTTGCACCCGGTAATGCTTTGGGCAGACCGCACCACCCTCTGCAGAGCCTTGCGGGTGCTGTAGTTGCCGTACCAGGTGGTGATACAGCCCGACAGGATGCTTTCAATTGTGCATCTGTAAAATTTTGAGAGGGTTTTAGGTGACAAGACAAATTTATTTAGCCTCTTTGAGGTTGAAGAGGCTCTGTTGCACAACTTCTCGAGGATGTTTTTTAAAGGTTGGAAAGGTTGTATATCCTGTGAAAGAAAATATATCAGGAGAGACAACCACATTGTCCACAAGCTTTTTTGTAATCTCAAAGAAAGAGATAGAGATACACACAGAGAGAGAAAGAGAGAGGGAGGTGGGGAGAGAAAGGAAGAGAACGAGAGTGAGAGAGAAAGAGAAAGAGAGAGAGAGAGAGAGAGAGAGAGAGAGAGAGAGAGAGAGAGAGAGAGAGAGAGAGAGAGAAAGAAAAGAGAGAACGAACCAGGGTGAAGGAGTGCACTGCGTTGCTTACACATCATCCTCTTCGGAAAGACATCACTCTCAGTTACCAAAAGTTTAATTTAGTTGGATGTGTATGAGTGCAGTGATCGGTGAGGCATAGCCAGATGAAACATGGGGAGCAGTGACTGGTTACAGAGGTCATTAACGTCTCCAAATGCTTCGTGACCGGAAGAAAAGCTCAAACCCCTCTCTACACCCCAACATCACCTTCAACAGAGTTCCAGAGGATTTACTCTCGCTTTTCTAGTAAATCATAATGAATCCCTACTGATATGAAAATGGGAGCTGTTTTTCTGGTTTGGAGAGATGGGGAGGGTAGGTTTCTGTAAATCATTAATGTTGACCTCTTTTACTACCCAACTCTATAGGTTCTTATTCTCAGTATACAAGACCGTCCACGTTTTCAGAATAAATCAGACCACCATTAATGCAATGTGAAGATGAGGAGGCTGTTAGCGTTATAACACAGGAAGAATGTCCTGTCAGCTCTATGCCATGTGCAGCTAAATGTCTGTTTTGTAGACAGAAAATGTGGAAATGTGCTGTCTCATTTGCGATCATGTAGACATTGCAAAGGTCAAGCAGCATCAAATCAAATCAAAGTTTATTGGCAGCGTACACAGATTTGCAGATGTTATTGTTTCTAGCTCCATTAGTGCAATAATCTAATAATAATATCTAACAATATTAATTCACATATAATCCCCCTAAAACATCAGAGTGAGCAATAACAGACTCAGGGAATAGAAATATGTATACATTGAGTGAACAAAACATTAGGAACACCCGCCGTTGTCTTGCCCACTCACCCTGGTGGAATTAACAAGGGGCATCAATAGCTTTCACCTGGATTCACCTGGTCAGTCTATGTCTTGGAATGAGCAGGTGTTCTTAATGTTTTGTGCACTCAGTATATATATGTGTGTGGACAGTGTGGACAGTAAAGGAATAGAAAAGGTGTGTACAGCAGATGAGCGATGACTAGAATACAGTATATACATACGAAGTGGGTAAAACAGCAGATGAGCGATGACTAGAATACAGTATATACATACGAAGTGGGTAAAACAGTGTGTAAACATTATGTGACCAGTGTTCAATTACTCTTTATATAGGGCAGCAGTCTCCAAGGTTCTGGTTCAGGGCAGGGTATCGGGTGTAGCCTGGCTATTGATGACTGTTTAACAGTCTGATGGCCTAGAGATAGAAGCTGTTAATCAGTCTCTCGGACTCAGCTTTGGTGAACCGGCACACCTTCCAAATAATAGCAAGGTTAACAGGCCGTGGCTCGGTTGGCTAAAGTCCTTGATGATCTTCTTAGCCTTCCTGTGACACCAGGTGCTGTAGATGTCCTGGGGGCAGACAGTATCATATAAATCAAATAAAATGAAATTGTATTTGTCACATGCTTCGTAAGCAACAGGTGTAGACTAACAGTAAAATGCTTACTTACAGGCCCTTCTCAAAAATACAGAGATTAATTGAAAAATAATAGATAGATAACCACAAGGAATAAATACACAATGAGCAACGATAACCTGGCTGTACAGTACACACAGGGTACAGTACCGAGTCAATGTGCAGTGGTACAAGGTAATTGAGGTAGATACAGTACATTCCGCTTGACTTTTTCCACATTTAGTTATATTACAACCTTATTCTAAAATGGATTTAAAAAAAAAATCTCATCAATCCACACACAATACCCCATAATGACAAAGCATAAACAAGTATCTAGAAATTTGTGCAAATGTATTACAAATATAAAACAGAAGTACATAATTTACATTTGAATTCAGACCCATTGCTAGGAGACTTTGAAATTGAGCTCAGGTGCATCCTGTTCCCATTGATCATCCTTGAGATGTTTCTTCAACTTCATTGGAATCGATCTGCGGTAAATTAAATTGATTGGACATGATTTGGAAATGCACACACCTGTCTACGTAAGGTCCCACAGTTGACAGTGCTTGTCAGAGCAAAAACCAAATTTGGAACCACAAGACTCTTCCTAGAGCTGGCCGCACTTCAAAACTGAGCAAATGGGGGAGAAGGGCCTTGGTCAGGGAGGTGACCAAGAACCCGATGATCACTCTGACAGAACTCCAGAGTTCCTCTGTGGAGATGGAAGAACCTTCCAGAAGGACAACCATCTCTGCCGCACTCCACCAATCAGGCCTTTATGATATAGTTGCGGAATTGAAGCCACTCCTCAATGAAAGCCACACGACAGCCCGCTTGGAGTTTTCCAAAAGGCACATAAAGGACTCTCAGACCATGAGAAACAAGATTCTCTGGTCTGATGAAACCAAGATTGAACTCTTCGGCCTGAATGCTAAGCATCAAGTCTGAAGGAAATCTGGCACCATCCCTATGATGATGCATGGGGGTGGCATCACCATGCTGTACAGAGAGATTATTGATGAAAATTTGCTCTAGAGGGCTCACGACCTCATACTAGGGTGAAGGTTCACCTTCCGACATTACAACGACATCTAACACTCAGCCAAGACAATGCAGGAGTGGCTTCGGGACAGTCTCTGAATGTCCTTGAGAGGCCCAGCCAGAGCCCGGACTTGAACCTGATCTAACATCTCTGGAGAGACATGAAAATAGCTGTGCAGCAATACTCCCCATCCAACCTGACAGAGCTTGAGAGGATCTGCAGAGAAGAATGGGAGAAACTCCCCAAATACAGGTGTGCCAAGCTTGCAGCTTCATACCCAAGATGACTTGAGGCTGTAATCGCTGCCAAAGGTGCTTCAACAAAGTACTGAGTAAAGGGTCTGAATATTTACGTAAATGTGATATTTCAGTTTTTTATATACATTTGCAAAAATGTCTAAAACCTTTTTAATTTGTCCTTATTGTAACGGATCTCGTCCTCGTCTTCTGAAGAGAAGTAGCGAGAAGGATCGGAGGACCAATGCGCAGCGTGGTAAGTGTCCGTAATGTTTAATCAAACACAACAGAACACTGGAACAAAACAATCAACGTGAATAAACGAAACAGTCCCGTGTGGTAACAAACACTGACACGGAAGACAAACACCCCCACAACTCAAAAGTGAAACCAGGCTACCTAAGTATGATTCTCAATCAGGGACAACGATTGACAGCTGCCTCTGATTGAGAACCATACCAGGCCAAGCACAGCAATCCCAAATCATAGAAAAACGAACATAGACAACCCACCCAACTCACGCCCTGATAATACTAAAACAAACACATAACAAAAGAACTAAGGTCAGAACGTGACAATAATGTGGTATTGTGTGTAGATTAATGGCAAGGGGTTTGAATACTTACAAATAGGTAAGGGTAAAGTGACTAGGCAACAGGATAGATATTAAGCAGCAGCAGCAGCATATGTGATGAGTCAAAAGAGTTACTACAAAGGGAAGTTAATGCAGACAGCCTGGGTAGCTATTTGGTTAAATATTTAGCAGTCTTATGTCTCAACGGTAGAAGCTGTTCATAGTCTTGTTGGTTCCAGACTTGGTGCACTGGTACCGCTTGCCTGCAGTAAAAGAGAGAACAGTCTATGGCTTGGAGAGCTCTGCGGTGGCGGGCGACGCAGTTGCCATACCAGGCAGTGATACAGTCCGACAGAATACTCTAGAATTTCTTCAGCCTCCTTCTTCACCACATTGTCGGTATGGAGGGGCCATTTCAGGTCCTTAGTGATGTGCACGCCGAGGAACTTGGAAGATTTTGACCCTCTCCACTGTGGCTCGGTTGATGTGGATGGAGACATGCTCTTTCTGCTGTCTCCAGTAGTCAACAATCAGCTGTTGTTGAAGTAGAGGGAGAGTGCCAGGCTGTCTCGTCATTGTCAGGCCTACCACTGTTGTGTCGTCAGCAAACTTGATGATTGAGTTGGAGACCTGCGTAGCCACACAGTCATGGGTGAACAGAGAGTACAGGAGGGAGCTGAGCACGCACCCCTGTGGGGAAAGGTATTGCTGCCTACCTTCACTACCTGGGGTCGGCCCGTCAGGAAGTCTAGGACCAAATTTGGGAGGGGATCCAGGGCCCAGAATGTGATGAATTGTGATGAATTTGGCACTATGGTTTGGAGGCTGAGCTGTAGTTGATGAAAATTATGCTCACATAGATATTCCTCTTGTCCAGGTAGGATGGGCCGTGGGCAGTGGAATGGCAATTGCGTCATCCATTGATCTGTTGGGGTGGTATGCAAAATTGTAGTGGGTTTAGCGTTTTGGTTAAGGTGGAGGTGATATGATCCTTAAATGGCCTCTAAATGCACTTCATAATGACAAGAGTGAGTGATGCGAGTGATCACTATGAGTGATAGTAATTTAGTTCAGTGACCTTCGCTTTCTTGGGTACAGGAACTATGGTGGACATGTAGAAGCAAGTGGGGACAACAGACTGGGATAAAATATATTTTACATTTTAGATTCTTCAAAGTAGCCACCATTTGCCTTGATGACAGCTTTGCACACTCTTGGCATTCTCTCAACCAGCTTCATGAGGAATGCTTTTCCAACAGTCTTGAAGGATTTCTCACATATGCTGAGCATTTGTTGGCTGCTTTTCCTTTACTCTGCGGTCCAACTCATCCCAAACCATCTCAATTTGGTTGAGGGTGGGTGATTGTGGAGGCCAGGTCATCTGATGCAGCACTTCCTCTCTCTCTCCTTCTTGGTCAAATAGCCCTTACACAGACTGGAGCTGTATTTTGGGTCATTGTCCTGTTGAAAAACAAATGATAGTCCCACTAAGCGCACACCAGATGGGATGGTGTATCACTGCAGAATGCTGTGGTAGCCATGCTGGTTAAGTGTGCCTTAAATTCTAAATAAATCATGGACAGTGTCACCAGCAAAGCACCCCGACACCATCACACCTCCGACACCATGCTTCATTGTGGGAACCACACATGCGGAGATCATACGTTAACCTACTCTGCATCACACAAAGACACGGCAGTTGGAACCAAAAATCTCAAATTTGGACTCATCAGACCAAAGGACAGATTTCCACCAGTCTAATGTCAATTGCTCGTGTTTCTTGGCCCAAGCTAGTCTCTTCTTATTGATGTCCTTTAGTAGGGTTCTTTGCAGCAATTCAACCATGATGGCCTGATTCATGCAGTCTCCTCTGAACAGTTGACGTTGAGATGTGTCTGTTACTTGAACTCTGTGAAGCATTTATTTGGGATGCAATCTGAGGTGCAGTTAACTCTAATGAACTTGACCTCTGCAGCAGAGATAACTCCCAGTCTTCCTTTCCTTTGGCGGTCCTTGTGAGAGCCAGTTCCATCATAGCACTTGATGGTTTTTGAGACTGCACTTGAAGAATCTTTCAAAGTTATTGACATTTTCTGGATTGACTGACCTTATGTCTTAAAATAATGATGCACTGTCGTTTCTCTTTGCTTATTTGAGCTGTTCTTGCCATAATATGGACTTGGTATTTTATCAAATAGGGCTATCTTCTGTATGCCACCCCTATCTTATCACAACACAACTGACCTTAATGGAGTCGACAGAGGGCTGCCGTATTTCTAGCTCTTAAGAAATTGTGCAGAATTTTGTTATTGTTATTTCTTACGTTATTAGTCCAGAAAATGTTTTGTGTTATTACATACAGCCGGGAAGAACTATTGGATATCAGAGCTGCGGTAACTCACCAACACTACCAGCATTATGACCAGGAATACGACTTTCCCAAATCGGATCCTTTATTCGTACCCCCGAGGGCAATGGAACTGATTCAAGAGGCCGACCAAACAATGCCGGCTGAGGAGAGATACTCGGAGTGGTCTTCTAGTCCGATTTAGGAGGTTTGCACAACACTCACCTCTTCCGAGTATATTATTCGTTAATGTTCAGTCCCTGGATAATAAAGTTGACTAGCTCAGGGCAAGGATTTCTTTCCAGAGAGACATCAGGGATTGTAATATACTGTTTCACTGAAACATGGCTCTCTCTGGATAAACTCTCTGTGACCATCCAGCCAGTTTGGTTCTCAGTTCATTGTGCAGACAGGAATAAATATCTCTCCGGGAAGAAGAAGGGCGGGGTGTATGTTTCATGATTAACGACTCATGGTGTGATTGTGATAACATACAGGAACTTGAGTCCTTTTGTTCACCCGGCCTAGAATACCTCACAATAAATGCTGACCGTATTACCTCCCAAGATAATTATCTTTGGTTATAGTCACAGCCGTGTTTTTCCCCCCTCAAGCTGATACCCTGACGGCCCTCAAAGTACTTCACTGGTATTTATGCAAACTTGAAACCACATATCCTGAGGCCGCATTTATCGTAGCTGGGGATTTTAACAAAGCAAATTTGAGGAAAATAATTCAAACAACACGTTGACTGTAGTACTCAATCTGCTAAAACACTCGACCACTGCTACTCCAACTTCCGGGATGCCTACAAGGCCCTCCCTTGCCCTCCTTTTAGCAAATCTGATCACAACTCCATTTTGCTCCTCATTTCCTACAGGTAGAAACTCAAACAGGAAGTACCTGTGCTAAGGACTATTCAACGCTGGTCTGACCAATCGGAATCTATGATTCAAGATTGTTTTGATCACATGGACTGGGAATTGTTCCGGGTAGCTTCTGAGAATAGTATTGACACATATACAAATACGGTGATTGAGTTTATCAGGAAGTGTATAGGAGATGTTGTACCCACTGTGACTATTAAATCCTACGCAAACCAGACACCGTGGATAGATGGAAGCATTCGCTCAAAACTGAAAGCACGAATCATCGCATTTAACCATGGCAAAGTGACTGGGAATATGGTTGAATACTAACAGTGTAGTTATTCCCTCCATAAGGCAATAAAACAAGCTAATACGAGACGTATGTGGCAGGGACTACAGACAATCGCAGACTACAAAAGGAAAACCAGGATAACACAGTACCACCGACGCGGCCTGCTACCAAAGACTGTGGGCTCTCCTTCTCTGTGGCCGATGTAAGTAAAACGTTTAAACATGTTAACCCTAGCAAGGCTGCCGTTCCAGACGCAATCCCTAGCAGCATCCTCAGAGCATGCTTAGAGGTCACGCCCTGGCCTTAGTATTCTGTGTTTTCGGTAGTATTTTGGTGAGGCCAGGGTGTGACATGGGGATTTATGTGGTTTGTTTTGTCTGGGGTTGTTTGTAGTTATGGGATTGTGGTTAGAGTAGTACTCTAGGTAAGTCTATGGTTGCCTAGAGTGGTTCTCAATCAGATGCAGGTGTTTATCGTTGTCTCTGATTGGGAACCATATTTAGGCAGCCATATTCTTTAGGTCTCTGGTGGGTGATTGTTCCTGTCTCTGTGTTTGTTGCACCAGATAGGGCTGTTTCGTTTTTGTTCACATTTCTTGTTTTGTAGATTGTTCATTGTTCATCTTTATTAAAAATGTTTACAAGTAACCACGCTGCGTTTTGGTCCGTCTCTCTTTCTCCAGAAGAAAACCGTGTACAGAATCACCCACCAACCAAGGACCAAGCGGCGTGGTAAACAGAGGCAGCAGCAACAGCAGCAGCAGGAGAAGCAACAGGTGCAGCAGGAGCAACAGCAGCAGCAGCAAAAGCAGCAGCAGGATGAGCTAGCACAGTGCTGAGTCTGAGAGTGTTGAGGATGTATTGGACAGAATAGAGAGAAGGCTGTTGGTTTGGCATAGTATGCAAGGCATTCGCCCTGAGGTGCGTGTCCCCAGCCCGGTACCACCAGTGCCGGCACCCCGCACCAGGCTGTCTCTCCGTCCCATCAACACAGGTGCTCCCGCCTGTCTGGTGCTACCGGAGTTTCCGCCCCTCAGTCCAGAGGCGCCAGAGCCCCTCAGTCCAGAGGCGCCAGAGCCCCTCAGTCCAGAGGCGCCAGAGCCCCTCAGTCCAGAGGCGCCAGAGCCCCTCAGTCCAGAGGCACCAGTGCCGCCAGTCTGCAAGGAGCCGCCAGTGCCGCCAGTCTGCAAGGAGCCGCCAGTGCCGCCAGTGCCGCCAGTATGCCAGGAGCCGCCAGTGCCGCCAGTCTGCCAGGAGCCGCCAGTGCCGCCAGTCTGCCAGGAGCCGCCAGTGCCGCCAGTCTGCCAGGAGCCGCCAGTGCCACCAGTCTGCCAGGAGCCGCCAGTGCCGCCAGTCAGCCAAGTGCCGCCAGTCTGTCAGGATCCGTCAGATCCGCCAGTCAGCCAGGATCCGCCAGAGCCGCCAGTCTGCCAGGATCCGTTAGATCCGCCATTCAGCCAGGATCCGCCATTCAGCCAGGAGCTGCCAGTCAGCCAGGATCTGCCAGAACTGCCAGTCAGCCAGGATCTGCCAGGACTGCCAGTCAGCCAGGATCTGCCAGAGCCGTCAGTCAGCCAGGATCCGCCATTCAGCCAGGATCCGCCAGTCAGCCAGGATCCGCCAGTCAGCCAGGATCTCAGGATCCATCAACCTGCCTGAGCTTCCTCTCAGTCCTGAGCTTCCTCTCAGTCCTGAGCTTCCTCTCAGTCCTGAGCTTCCCCTCAGTCCTGAGCTTCCTCAGTCGTGAGGCACCCCTCAGTCCAGGTGGGCCCTTTGTTGGGGTTAGTAGGCCTGGGTCGGCAACGAGGGTCGCCAATCAAGGGACGCGAAGGAGGTGGACAGACTGTTGGAATGGGGTCCACGTTCAGCGCCAGAGCCGCCACCATGGACAGACACCCACCCAGACCCTCCCCTATGGATTTAGGTGGCGGCCGGGAGTCCGCTCCTTTGGGGGGGAGGTACTGTCACGCCCTGGCCTTAGTATTCTGTGTTTTCGGTAGTATTTTGGTGAGGCCAGGGTGTGACATGGGGATTTATGTGGTTTGTTTTGTCTGGGGTTGTTTGTAGTTATGGGATTGTGGTTAGAGTAGTACTCTAGGTAAGTCTATGGTTGCCCAGAGTGGTTCTCAATCAGAGGCAGGTGTTTATCGTTGTCTCTGATTGGGAACCAAATTTAGGCAGGCATATTCTTTAGGTCTCTGGTGGGTGATTGTTCCTGTCTCTGTGTTTGTTGCACCAGATAGGGCTGTTTCATTTTTGTTCACATTTCCTGTTTTGTAGATTGTTCATTGTTCATCTTTATTAAAGATGTTTACAAGTAACCACGCTGCGTTTTGGTCCGCCTCTATTTCCCCAGAGGAAAACCGTTACATTAGACAAGCTGGCTGGTGTGTTTACGGGCATATTCGTTCTCTCTCTTCATCCCAGTCCGCTGTCCCCACATGCGTCAAGCTGGTTACCATTGATCCTGTACCCAATAAGGCAAAGGTAACTGAACTTAATGACTCGCCCCGTAGCACTCACATCTGTCATCATGAAGTGCTTTGAGAGACTAGTCAAGGATCATATCACCTCTAGTCAAGGATCATATTTACCTTCCACCCTAGACCCACTTCAATTTGCTTACCGCCCCAATAGATCCATAGACGATGCAATCGCCATCACACTGCACACTGTCCTATCCCATCTGGATAGAGGAATACCTATGTAAGAATGCTGTTCATTGACTACAGCTCAGCATTCAACACCATAGTACCCTTCAAGCTCATCATTAAGCTTGAGGCCTTGGGACTCAACCCCACCCTATGCAATTGGGTCCTGGACTTTCTGACGGGCTTCCCCCAGGTGATGAAGGTAGGAAACATCACCTCCACTTCGCTGATCCTCAACACTGGGGCCCCACAAGGGTACGTGCTCAGCCTCCTCCTGTACTCCCTGTTCATCCATGACTGCGTGGCCAAGCATGCCTCCAACTCAATCATCAAGTTTGCGACACAACGACACAACAGTAGTAGGCTTCATTACCAACGATGACGAGACAGCCTACAGGGAGGAGGTGAGGGCTCTGGGAGTGTGGTGCCTGGAAAACAACCTCTCACCCAACGTCAACAAAACAAGCGAGATGGTGTACTTCAGGAAACAGCAGAGGGAGCATCTACTATCCACATCGACGGGACCGCAGTGGAGAAGGTGGAACGCTTCAAGTTCCTCGGCGTACATATCACTGACAAACTGAATTGGTCCACCCACCCACACACACAGCATAGTGAAGAAGTCACAACAGCGCCTCTTCAACCTCAGGAGGCTGAATAAATGTGTCTCTCAAACTTTTACAGATGCACAATCGAGAGCATCCTGTCCTGCTGTATCACCACCTGGTACGGCAACTCCGCCGACCGCAACCGTAGATCTCTCCAGAGGGTGGTGCGGTCTGCTCATCGCATCACAGGGGGCAAACTACCTGCCCTCCAGGACATCTACAGCACCCGATGTCACAGGAAGGTCAAAAAGATCATCAAGGACAACAACCACCCGAGCCACCTCCTGTTCACCCCACTATCATCCAGAAGGTGTGGTCAGTACAAGTGCATCAAAGCTGGGACAGAGACTCAAACAGCTTCTATCTCAAGGCCATCAGAATGTTAAATTCTGTTAAATAGCCATCACTAGCACAATAGAGGCTGCTGCCCTATATACATAGACTTGGAATCACTGGACACTTTAACAATGGAACACTACTAACTTTAATAATGTTTACATCTTTTGCGTTACTCATCTCATATGTACATACTGTATTCTACCCTATTCTACTGTATCTTAGTCTATGCCGCTTTGATATTGCTCACCCAATATTTATATATTCTAAAATTCCATTCCTTTACTTTAGATTTGTGTGTATTGTTGTGAAATTGTTAGACATTACAGTTAGATATTACTGCACTGTTAGGGCTAGAAACACAAGCATATCGCTATACCTGCAATTACATCTGCTAAACACGCGTATGTGGCAAATACAATTTTATTTTATTTTATTGTCTCAAACACATTAAGAAATAAAGAAATTCCACAAATGAATTTATAACAAGGCACACCTGTTAATTGAAATGCATTCCAGGTGACTACCTCATGATGCTAGTTCAGCGACTGACAAGGCAAAGAGTGGCTACTTTGAAGAATCTCAAATATAAAATATATTTTGATTTGTTTAACACTGTTTTGTTTACTACGTGATTCCATTTGTGTTATTTCATAGATTTGATGTCTTCACTATTATTCTACAATGTAGAAAATAGTGAAAATAAAGAAAACTATTGAATGAGTACAGTAGGTGTGTCCAAACTTTTGACTGGTACTGTATATATTTTTACAAAAGTAGTACACTGGGCTTTTACTAGTCCTGCATTAGTGGACCAATATAGTAATCTGTAGCGCGACCAAAAAATAAATGTGCCACCCCCTAGACAACAAAATCACAGCACCCCATCCCCCAAATATCTTCCTGCAGTTATGGGTACATTGTGCTTGATTGAGATTGGAACACTCCAAAAACCTTTTATTCATGAACTTTTAATCATTTCTTATAAAAAAACACTCTTCGTGAAACAGTTTAATTGTGCTCCTAAATTTCTTTGTGTGCTCCTACATTTTTAAATTTAGAAACACGTGCTCTTTGTAAACAAAATCAGAGTAGAGCCCTGGAGATGTCGGTGTCCACTATGTGGCTAACTTCCCCTTTGTAATTGATGATTGTCTGAAGTCCTTGCCACATGCATCAGCCGGCATAAAAACCTAATTAATCTGTTCAACTTTGGATAACAAGATGGTATGGTAGGGACTATTGTCTGACAGTCTGAAATCACACAATGCATTCTACGTTTGTAAATGATTTAAAATGAAAAGTTTAGTTTTAAAGTTTTATTCTTATGTAATGTACAGGTTAATGCTTTTCTAATTTCTTTCATATCAAGGCACAAGGCAAGACCCAGATGCGGACACAGGAGGCAGATGGTTGGAGTCTTACAATGTTTATTAATCCAAAGGGGTAGGCAAGAGTAAGGTCGTGGACAGGCAAAAAGGTCAAAACCAGATCAGAGACCAGGAGGTACAGAGTGGCAGACAGGCTCGTGGTCAAGGCAGGCAGAATGGTCAGGCAGGCGGGTGCAAAGTCCAGAAACAGGCAAGAATCAAAACCAGGAGGACTAGAAAAAGGAGAATGTAAAAAGCAGGAGAACGGGAAAACCGCTGGTTGACTTAGAAATATACAAGAAGAACTGGCACAGAGAGACAGGAAACACAGGGATATATACACTGGGAAAAACAAGCGACACCTGGAGGGGGTGGAGAAAATAACGAGGATAGGTGAAAAAGATCAGGGTGTGACATTTCAAGGTGGTATTTTAAGAAGAAGACAGTTATGCAAGGACAGAGTAGGTTTTGTGCAGTTGCTTGAGAGCTGGGAAAATGGCCATAACAGAGAAACAACCAGATACCAAGGGACACATTGTTACACTACAGATTTTGAAATCTGAAAAATAAAAAAACATTGTACAATATACTTGATCAAAACTGTACATCCACCATGAGATTCAAATCACATAATGCAATACACATTCCCCCCCTATTAATTACTGGACAACTATCTCTGTCTTTGGATTTCACTTTGCGTTTGCACCATTTTCCCAGTAAAGCTCAGATCAAAACACACCAGGCACAAACTGATACAGATAACATCTAAGAGCCCTGGATGCATTTGATTTGGCAACCATTCTATTTACAGTCCTCCAAACCTCACAGGGCCTTGCTCTAGCAGCATCCCCCCCCCCCCAATGCATTAACGCAGTGACAATTGAGAAAGCGAGAGAGGGAAAAACAAGTTAAGTTTGATGCCAAAGCTGCAAGCACGAGTGAGGAAACAGAATGTGGTTGGTTTCTCTCTTGTTGTTCCTGGCTCAAGCGAATCATCACCTGGGAAATAACCCTGGTTACGCTAGATTTCTTCGTCGCTAGCTGTCGCTCCCCTTCTTCTCTGGTTGATAAGATATTGGAAAGTCATCGCTTCACAGGGTGTAACCGGTCAGATTGGGTCTATGGCGACCCTGGGAGGACATTAATTAGAGCTCAGAAAGGGACAGCAAATATGACTAATTCTTCCATCAGTACAATGGACAAAAGGAACTGTTTTGTAAAAAATAAAGTATATCTGAAACCTTACAAAATAACATAATTGAATAGGCCTATGCAGTACAAAACCTGCCAGCTCCATATCTCAGTGTAATTATCAGATCCTCAGCAGACCAATCAGTGCCAAGCATTAGTCTCCAGTGAGTGTTATTTTCCTTTTTGATCTGGATTTCAACCAATTAACCAATCAATGGTACTAGGCTATCCCTCCCTCAACATATGGTGTCACAGAATACACTTGGATCACATCAGATGCCCAATGCTGGGGTTATTGTGAAGTCATGCCACAGGCCAGGATGAAACCAGATGAAGTAAAGTACAGTAAAGACTTGAGGGCAATAAGGCCACTAATATAGGGTCTTTATTGGAAAAACTTGATCATTAAAATTAAGTTGAAGTATAGAGCTATAGAAAAGGAGGCATTTTCAATTTTAGCAACTCTTTTAATTCTCTCTCGACACTAGATGCTTCCCCCTTATCTGCAATCGGTAGAAAGTTCCCATCCCAGCAGGCCTCTACAGCTGATTGCAGTTGGACCATCTCCATCTGTCCCCTGTTACCAGAGCTGTGTACACCTACCTCCACCTTATCTAGCTATCTTTTGTGTAACACGTTGCTGTGAGAAGTTGCAATTTGAAGGAGGTCTTTGATCACATCGGAGTGAGAGAAAGAACCCAAGTTTAGCGTTAGAAGAGTATACATTAGCAGTCTACTGGCACTGAACCACAAGCCCCAATCCCTTTCACCACAATCTAACAGAATAGAATGGTGAGGCCAAGAGGTTCTCTCTTTTTGGGTTCTGTTCAATCAAATGGCATTTTAGAATTGCCAATGGTAGAGGAACACCTGGGGCAAAAAGTCATACGGAAGCATTCAATTAACCTTTAAAAATGTGAATGGAGATTGTATATAAAGACTCCACACTCGAACAAACCATACAGTACATATCCACTCTTCTGTCTTCTGAAGGAGCACTTAGCTATTTGGCAGACATTCAACCACAAACAAACAATGACATCCACCATAGTGCATAATGGGCACTTGCTATTCCAACGAATACCCAGAAAATATATTTCATTGTCCTTTTTGTTACATACATTATGAACGATTAATTGAGAAATGGACTGATCTTCATTATTACTACAATACAAAAATATTTAACCTCCGATATGAATTTAAGTATCTCAATTAATGAAAAAACTAAACGGAATGCAAACTTGGCAAATGGCATCGTATCTTGGGGTGATATTGTTCTGATCACATTATGCCCTCCTGATACCTCAGATTATGGTTGAAAACGATGTTATCCAGGGATTTCTAAATGGAATTAAACCATAGTGTATTAAATTGATTAGAGTAACAAATGCTATAGCACATTTGCTATTCCTCTAATCTGTCTGAGTGGTGATACCTTAATCAGTGCAGATAAAGCGATGATTTTTTCAGGCTGGGGGATCAGAGACAGAGCAGGACTGCAGTGCGACAGACATGGCATACACACTCCTCCCTCCTTCAAGTCACAATATCATATGAGCTAAGAAATCCTCTAATCTTACTCCCAGTGGTTTGCCTTTAAAACTCTACATTTTCTTAGAAAGTTCATCAGCGTTTACTACTGGAATAACCAGATTTTCTCAACTTTCCAGGTTGTGAATAATATTAATTGGCACTGTATGTCACATCCAAACTCAGTTCCCAGTTGTTGACATGATAGGCCTAATACTACTGTAATGTTACTATGTTATATAATAGTAACACCACAATGAGGTATTGCTGCCATGGCCCCATATTTGGCATGGCCCCTCAGATCCTCAATAACTTTTACAGGTGCACCATTGAGAGTATCCTGACTGGTTGCATCACCACCTGGTATGGCAACTGCACCGCACTCAACCGCAAGGCCCTACAGAGGGTGGTGCAATCTGCCCATCACATCACCGGAGGCAAACTACCTGACTTCCAGGACACCTACAGCCCCCGATGTCACAGGACGACCCAACACATCACTGGGAGCGAGCTCCCAGATATTCAGGAAATTCATAACAGGCAGTGTCTGAGAATCCCTGAATAATTGCCAAAGACTATAGTCACCCTAGCCTTGGACTGTTCTCTCTGCTACCATCTGGCAGGCGGTACCGGAGCATCGGGTCTTGGACCAATAGGTTCCAAGACAGATTATTAGACATTATACAACGAGTGGGTCTAATCCTGAATGTTGATTGGTTAAAAGTGCATTCTAGCCGGCATCTATTCCTCAAGTTACCACAGGCTAAATCTATTATGTTAAAATACCTATTTACTCTGTTCCATCTGACTGTGCAATCCACTGTCTCATCAGCCCAGGCAAGGAAGTTATAAACTTTCTCTCCACTATAAAAAACTTTTAGACATTGTCTCACATTTCTTTTAGACTAACATTCAGTTTTCAACAGCAGAGATTTGTATAAACCTTGTTGTCTGTCTCTCCGACATTTGCAACATTGTTTCAATAGTCAAATTCGATCTCCAACTGTCCCATAGTAATGAACGTTTAGGGGTCGGGAGTTGGGACGAGAGAGAGGCAGACAATGTTTCTCAGCCATTCGAAAATCCTGGATCAGCTGGCATCATTTATGGATATGTACAAAGAAATGTCAATTGAAAAAAGGTAAAACGAAACGAAACAGGGCAGCTAGTTTGCAGTCTTTCCAGATTCACTTTGAAGTCATTGTGTTGTTGGCTAGCTCCTCTGAACAACAGTGTCCTGATGAGAGAGCACATTTCCTATGCCAGGCGAAATCATGCCTCATTAGCTCATTGTTATAGGTGTATCCAAATAAATGTCACTAGAAAACGGCTTAAACAAATACAGCTACTGTTGTTATTCTGTCTGTACTGTTTGACGTGACTGTAAGTTAGCCATAGTTGTCTAGCCAGCAAGCAAGTGATAAGTACATTGCCAGCTAGTATGGCAATGGAACATGTAGAACGAGCGACTTAGTTGTGTCCATAGATACAGAACAAAAACACTGAACGACTGGGTCGCATCTCTAGCAACCGAACCGATAGAATGAGAGACCAACCGGCTTGGGTAGCAAACCTAGATTTGTGTCGGGACTATATCTTGTGAAAGGATGAAATAACATGAATAAATGCATCAAAATAACGTTTTTAATGAAAATATGTCAATCATTATTTGAATGTGTTGGTAACCTGTTGTATAAAAGTGGTAATACCCTCGAAGATGATGTTTGAAGGATATATTGGCACAGTTTACTGGCCCTTGATTTTGTCTCGGGCCTAACAACACCCATGCCAATATATCCTCCAAACACTGACTTTTTGGGCATTATCACTTAATTAGACTAATGACAGTTACAGTAGCTGCCTGCAAATAATCTATTAAATTAGTGATCAACTCTGGATATTTTTTTAAACAGCCCTAAACTGACAAAATATGTGAGGCCAATATCCCCTAACACCAAATACTATAATAGGGGCTGTCTTCACACAACATCCTGTCATATCCTATCACTTCATATAAATATCATCATTCATTTGATAGAATGATAAAGCTGTCTGTCATCTACAGTCTACACAGCCCCAAGTGCCCAAGCAGGTCTCTCATATCCAGCTCTTTAACTATATTTTGGGACACTACAGAGGACATCTTCAACACAACAGCTATCTTTGTCTTTGTGCTTCATTATGCTTCAGCAGTATGAACCTGTTACTCTCAAGCCTATCACTGTCCTGGAATTATTAGGCTATACAATGACGAAGCTGACTTTTACACAGTCCCAAAGAGCCAAGACGTGAATTTGTCACATGGCTGAAATCCGTCTTACAGATATGTTGGGACGTTAACCACTAGGCCTATAAATGAAATAGATTACCTTGTATGCATCCCAAATTACACCTTATTACCTATAGAGTGCACTATAGGACACTGGTCAGAAATAGTGCACTTAAACAGTGCCATTTGGGATGCAGCCCTTGTTTTTGCTTGCTAAAGTCACTACTGTATGAATCTGTTCTTGTCTTCCAGGCCCACAACTGTACTGTCTTCCTCTGAGCACAGGGACATAGAAACCCAGAGTACACAGTATAGCACATCACGTCCTCCTAGAAGACTTCAGTGACACCATTTACCCAGCACATACTGTAATTCCATCTTTACTAACTTCAAGAAATATAAAACGCATATTTTAACTTCCTGTTGTTCAACAGTTTTAAAAAAAATCTTCCATCACCTCCTTCTGTTCTGATATATTTAGCCAGATCAGTTATTTTAGATTCATCAAACCACTTAATCTGCATAGGCATGATCCAATTGTTCCTACCCTTACTTTTCTTATCTTATTTTTTACATCTGTTAATTGTTCTAGGCAATTACGAATTTAGAGAGAGGCATTGCGTTTAACGCTGCAATCTTAATCTGTTGCTGCAATAAACACTAACCGTAAACTCCATTTCATGGCTCTAAATCACAATACATTATTTATTTTTTCACTATATTTTGACAGGCATTAAACTAGTTAATGGACAGTGATTCATTACTCATCACTGCAGTGTCTCATCTAACTGTTTCTACAAATGAAATATCTCCTGTGAAATTAATTGAACGAAACGAAACATCAAATGGCAACATCTGATTCTGTGCAGCATCCCCCTTCTCGTATTCCCAGATGAGAGTACTGTAGTAAATGAAAATGAACAGTAGAACAATAGAGGCTTTCAGTTATTCCACTTGTGGACAAACCTTTTGTGTTTGCATCATTTTCATAGCCTTGTTTTACAATTGCATTGAATCAGGAACACAATTTCAGGCCCACGACTATACAGGGGAATTGAAATAGCAAGCCAAACATAATGTTACGTGCCTCCTAAAGGAGGGAGGTGCAGGAATCAGGAACAGGAGAGCAAGGAAGTCCCAGTGTGTCAGAGTCGTGTGTATAGGTGGCAGGGAAGTCAGGCGCAGGAGAATCAAACTGAATGTAATGGAGTTATTTAATAACAATAAACTAAACATAACTCCAACTCTAAATGTAACAATAAAACAAAGTGGGTACGAGGACCCGTCGCGCACCAATACAAACAACACTGAATAACAAACAAGCTCTGACGAATACATGAGGGGAAACAGAGGGTTAAATACACAACAGGTAATGAATGGGATTGAAACCAGGTGTGTAGGAAGACAAGACAAAACCAATGGAGAATGAAAAATGGATCAATGATGGCTAGAAGACCGGTGACGTCGACCGCCGAACACCGGCCGAACAAGGAGAGGCTTCGACTTCGCAAGAATTCATGACACAGTGGCACAATAGTTTATTGAGCAGTCCCAACTCAACTACAACATGGGACTGAAAGACGCCCAAACGAGGTCGCCACACACAGGGAAATAAACGCCTCACACGGAGGAGAAACCTCTACTCCTAAACTCATACCACAGGGCTTGTAGGCCTGTTGTAAAGGCAGGTCCTCACCAGACATCACCAGCAACAACGTCGCCTATGGGCACAAACCCACCGTTGCCGGACCAGACAGGACTGGCAAAAAATGGTCTTCACTGACGAGTCGCGGTTTTGTCTCACCAGGGGTGATGGTCGGATTCGCGTTTATTGTCGAAGGAACGAGCGTTACACCGAGGCCTGTACTCTGGAGCGGGATCGATTTGGAGGTGGAGGGTCCGTCATGGTCTGGGGTGTGTCACAGCATCATCGGACTGAGCTTGTCATTGCAGGCAATCTCAACGCTGTGCGTTACAGGGAAGACATTCTCCTCCCTCATGTGGTACCTTTCCTGCAGGCTCATCCTGACATGACCCTCCAGCATGACAATGTCACCAGCCATACTGCTCGTTCTGTGCATGATTTCCTGCAAGACAGGAATGTCAGTGTTCTGCCATGTCCAGCAAAGAGCCCGGATCTCAATCCCATTGAGCACGCCTGACACCTGTTGGAACGGAGGGCTAGGGACATTCCCCCCAGAAATGTCAGAAAACTTGCAGGTGCCTTGGTGGAAGAGTGAGGTAACATCTCACAGCAAGAACTGGCAAATCTGGTGCAGTCCATGAGGAGGAGATGCACTGCAGTATTTAATGCAGCTGGTGGCCACACCAGATATTGACTGTTACTTTAGATTTTGACTCCCCCCTTTGTTCAGGGACACATTATTCAATTTCTGTTAGTCACATGTCTGTGGAACTTGTTCAGTTTATGTCTCAGTTGTTGAATCTTGTGATGTTCATACAAATATTTACACATGTTAAGTTTGATGAAAGTAAACGCAGTTGACAGTGAGAGGATGTCTCTTTTTTTGGTGAGTTTATAACCTTGAATGATGCTCAGGAATACAGTCAGAACATGTTGAACTGACAATACAACCACACAGCACAAAGCTTCCATGATCGGTCCATGTTTTTCTGAAGAGACCACAGCTGAGAAATGGATGTAGCTAATAGGAAAAGGAGAAATTGGGTTCTCTGGTGTGGTTTTCTTGTAAAGCAGGGATCATCAACTAGATTCAGCTGCAGGATGAGTTTTTCTTGAGCGGATGGTCAGGGGGCCGGAACTTAATTACAAATTATTTGTAGACTGCAAATTGATCACAAGAAGCCCAAACAAACAGAATTGTTGACTTAAACATAATCATTTCAAACCTTGCGGTCAGGAATACTTTGGAACAGATTTTCCAAATTAAAATCACTTAGAGCTGATTTGCTGGTGTTTTTACAGTATTTTATGTCCCCAAAAATTACAATAATAATAATAAAAAAATAACTCTGAAAACTTTGGGTGCCAAATAAAATCACCCGTGGCCCAATCGTTTGTATTTATTGGGAATCATGCTAGTTGGGAATCCTGTTGTTAAGTATCAACCTTCAACAAACTACCATTGTGACTGACCTCTGTCAGTTGTTCTGTCTTTCTCCCTGTGTCTCTCTCTATGTGTCTTTCTCTCTGTCTTTCTCTTTGTCTTTCTCTCTGTGTCTTTCTTTCTGTGTCTTTCTCTCTGTGTCTCTCTCTCTGTGTCTTTCTCTCAGTGTCTTTCTCTCTGGCTTTCTCCCTGTGTCTTTCTCTCTACATCTATCTATGTGTCATTCTCTCTGTGTCAGTCACTCTGTATCTTTATCTCTGTCTTTCTTCCTGCATCTCTCACTATGTGTCCCTCTGTATCTTTGTCTCTGTGTTTTTCTCTCTGTCTTTCTCCCTGTGTCTTTCTCTCTACATCTATATATGTGTCTTTCTCTCTGTGTCTTTCTTTCTTTCTTTCTTTATTTCGTTCTTTCTTTCTTTCTTTCTTTCTTTCTTTCTTTCTTTCTTTCTTTCTTTCTTTCTTTCTTTCTTTCTTTCTTTCTTTCTTTCTTTCTCTCTCTCTCTCTCTCTCTCTCTCTCTCTCTCTCTCTCTCTCTCTCTCTCTCTCTCTCTCACACACACACACACACACGCACACACAGAGACAGACATTGACCCCAATCCGCCCCCTGCCCCCATACGACCCCCCTTCGTTCCGTACCCACTCCCTGCTGTCTGACCCCAGGCCAGTAGGGAATAGCCCACTTACCCATGCCCTCAGGAAGAGCTGAACAGAGGGCCGCAGATAGCAGGGGACTGAGGGGAGACTCTCCATATGGCAACAATGTAATCCAAACTAGCCTCAAACTGCAAGGAATCAGTGAATGTGCAATCACCCAGGTATCAAATCTGAATCACCAACTGCAATTCAAGATAGCATTAGCCAACTGAGATGAAGTCTCTATGGGCATTTGTTCTAAAGGTTAAACTGAGTCTTAAGGAAGGGACTCAGAGCAGGGTTACTCTTCACAATCAGGCCAGTGTAGATTGGAAAACCATTCCCTGCAACACTTTACTTTCTATTCTTGACCTCCTACTGTCTGCAGAAACCACAGCTGATAGATGACCAGGTACCAGGCTACTTATCACCATGTCTGGGTAGTTCAATCTTCAAAGAGTGATCAAAGTTATTTCTAACTTGAATTGGCCAATTAGAAAATGCTTGGAATCATCTCCAGACTTGGATGAAACTGTTGAACCAATCTGGATTCAGAATGGTTTTATTCTGCGTACCCGTCTGACACACATCAGCATCAGTGCTGTTCAGTTTTTTTCTGATCATTAAGAAGAGGGTTATAGATTGACATGGCAGGATCCATTATTAATATTGCAACATGTGAGGTGTCACGTCGGGAGACAGGCGCAGGAATGCGTAATAGAGGTTTTTATTATACCCAAATTACGGCGTGCCGTATAAAAGCATGGGAACGAAGCCCAAACAAACACTAAACAAAATGCAGGGTTGAAACCCAAACAAAAGAGCAAGGAGTACCTTGAATAAATTACACACTCGCACAATGATTAACACACGGGACGAGACCAGTATGTCACGTTCTGACCTTTATTTCCTTTGTTTTGTATTTATTTAGTATGGTCAGGGCGTGAGTTGGGTGGGCAGTCTATGTTTGTTTTTCTAGGTTTTGGGTATTTCTATGTTTCGGCCTAGTATGGTTCTCAATCAGAGGCAGGTGTCATTAGTTGTCTCTGATTGAGAATCATACTTAGGTAGCCTGGGTTTCACTGTGTGTTTGTGGGTGATTGTTCCTGTCTCTGTGTTTGCACCAGATAGGACTGTTTAGGTTTTCGCACATTTATTGTTTTGTTAGTTTATTAATGTATAGTTTCTTTATTAAAGAACATGAATAACCACCACGCTGCATTTTGGTCCGCCTCTACTTCACCCCAAGAAAACCGTTACACCGTAATCATCTGAGCAAACCACAATGGCACGAAAGCCAAAACACACAGCACAGGTACTCAGACGAACCAACGGACATTGTAACAATAATTGACAGGACAATGGTACACCAAGGATAGACTTATACAATTACTAATCACTGGAAATAGGGGCCAGGTGTGTGTAATGAAAGTTCCGGAGGGATCCGTGACATTGTGATTTATACTGTATTGCACATTCCTCTTGTGGTCATGCATATCTGTCTTACCTCAGGACTTGTAAATGTGGAATCAAGATAATGGCTAGACTAATTTGGCAGGGAAAGATCAGCAGTGGAGCTTTATTAGGAATGTATGAAATGATTCAGGCCTCTCTGCAGAGGCAGATTGTTTGAATGTCTCTTGAAGTGAGAGGTGGATATGTGTATCACTACCAAAGTGATTACCAAATTGGGAACCCATAATCCAGTCAGAGGTATCTGATCAACCTGTTAAACTTGGATTTTGAACATATGTGAGTGAAAAACAACAACTTTTAAGTCAAATTTCTGATGGTTGACACATTCTTCCCGAACCTTTTGGTGGAAATTACCATGACAAAATCCCAGCAGCGTTACAGGCAGGGTGTTACAGGCATTAATTCCTTGTGTACAGTACAAAAGAGCAGTAGGGCACTGGTGAGTTGCCATTGTTACTGTGCTGTGCTCCGTCTTCCAGGGGCCTCAGTGAATCAAGACAAGGAATGTGTTGCTTTAGAACCTCCCCTCCCCCTGTTCTCTTCTCCCTCCCCCTGGTCCCATGCCCTCTCTGAGTTTCTTTCCTCCAGACCCCTGTGCCCTCCCACCCGTCTCTCAGTGTTTGCGAGGCTTTGATCTCCAAAGTCAGTGCAGTTCAGCAGTTGCTAGCCATAACCCTTCCCAGTTCCACATCGTCAGCCTGCCCACTCATATGGCCCTTCCACAGCAGGATGCTGTTAAACCTTTAAACTGGGACCCCCTGTCACCACCACCACCACCACCACTAACACCCTGATGACTGGTTACACACCAATCTATGTCCATTCAATCTTTCAGGTGGTAAGAGCCATGATACTGCCAACAACCAAAATAATCTTCCTTGGCTTCCTCCCATCGGTTGATAAGGGTTCCATTGTCTTTTATGCAAGGAAAACATACCGGGAAAGGAAAAGTGTGCACTTCAATGAGTGTTTCCTTCCTCTTGACAAAAGACCAACAGATAAAGAAATGTATGTTCCCACTCTCCAATTCCTGAGTGGACGCATTCTGCATTTCCTGTGTGGACCCAACCTCCAATTCCTGTGTGGATGGATGGAACACCAATAAGATGGACAGGACACATAGCCATGACATGGATAGAGTAATATCCTCCTCATAGCTGAGTGGATGGAAGCTGAGAGGGGCCCTGACAGCAGGGAGATGGCCTGAGAGGAAACCAGAGTAAGTGCCTGATCAGCACTCAAGGGTGTTCTTCAAAGGCCACTTGAAGCCCATCTGTCATTGGATATGTCTGGGGTTAGTGCATGTCAAGAGAATGGTCCATACCAGACGAGGTCTTCAAAGCCGTCAACCTCCACAAGACAAAGGCAACTCTCAGGACAACGCTGGTAGCCCATTTCCTCCTCTGGACAGAATAACACACACACACACACACACAGAGAAAAACACTATTTTAACACGTTCTACACATTTGTTGTCACGAGGAGACAGAGGTTTCTATGATGGTCCATTCCACAGAGAGGGGATTGGGAGAATGTTATTGCATTATTGCTACTTGATAAACAAATTAACAAGTCAATTGTTTTCCTGCCACATCCTTGCTTGTATGATATAATTGAATGGAAAACAATCAATTACATTATAACAATTTTGGGGGAATTGTATAATGGATTGGCATTTCAAATTGATTTTTCAAGCATCTCTAACACAAGCTCAACCACTCACAACCAATCAACATTCATCCAAATCCGAGCAACCCTACTGATTTCCCAGTGAAACCATAATAATCATCAACAAGGAACACATAGGTAGAACTAAAAGAAACCTTCAATAATAACAAGCTATACAAATACACCATCATCTAATTCTCTGTATGAACCCCTTCAAGTGGCATGGATAACATGCATTCCTCTCACAAGGCGTTTAATGAACCATTTCACTTCCAACTGGGATATCTGTGACGGTCTGAGACTGCGGCGGCTTGCGATAGATAGAGTGCTGTGTGTCTTTATTCTGTAGTCTGCCGTCATATCGTACCTACAAAGTATCACACGCACGACGCACCTCAGGACACTTCTCTCTTCAAGCTACCAGCCCCACAGAAATAATGGCTATCAGCCAGTCTCCTCGGTTGGACGCCCTGTCCACTCTAACAGCTCTTTAGCATCCAGCTGGGCGCCCACGACCTTGAGTTAGCACTGGTCACAGAGGAACATAGAGCAGCATGCCAGCCAGGGATGACATGGCACCGCCCCGCCACGGCCGGCCACGGCAGCCCCCCACCTCCCTGCTGCTACCCTCTGGGGGAGTGGCAAGGGCAAGCCTGGTGCTGAGGAGATGGACCAAGGCTGGGCTTTTCTGTTTTATTACCGGATGTGTTAGTTTATCGGTCTTTAATAGCTAAATAAAGTGTGTCGACTGGGGAGGACGGCAGGCCAAAATCCTTGTTGCCTGTCTTGTCATGGGATCGGGAAACTGTTGAACACTTATAAAGCAGATATTCAAGGATAAGAATAACCCGAAATTGATGGCAGCGTTTGCTGGCACAAGATCTGAAGATTTAATACACCCCTCTTGCATGTATTGAACAATCACTGGAGGAATGAATGGAATCAATCAACCACTTGCTGGACTCATTAGAATGAGCAAAATGAGTGTATCCATAGTGACTATCATCTGCCGACAGTGATATTATATGAACAGCTAAGAGACCCACCCGTCTTGAAAGTTCCAGTAATGAAAAACCTATGCTAACTTTAATGGCTTCAGAGTTTAATGGCTGTCAAAAGCTCAGGAGGTCTGGTTGAATAAGTGCCAAGCAGCACTCAGAGGAACTGGCAGATTCTGTAACCGCAAATGGAGGCGCAGCTCTGTGCCGTGTAATAGAGTGCTATGCTACTGGAAATAACACTGACTATTTAAGAGAGAGTGCTATTCAACTGCATGGATGATTTTTGGAGGTTTCGCATAGGCTAAGCCCCCAATGTCATGTTATGATTCCCGTACACCCAACGGGTGACAGATATAACGCACCGTCTTAAAAAAAAAAGAGAGAAACTATTAATAGCCACTGGTTAATTATGAATATGAGTTAATATGGGATCGGGAGATTACTGTGCAAAAGGGAATTATAGGGTTCTGGTTGGAAATGATTCAAGAGGCTTCCACAGCAAATTCCTTCCTCTGCTCACAGTAGTTTTGTTATTTAGAATCAAATTAGAAATGTCTCACTTCCTTTTAGGTTACTGTTCATTTCATTTTGGAATTGCATGACAATTCTATAGAGTTGGGTGATCTTTTGATCGTTGGGCACAAGGTGTGTTGGGGTTGTGCTTTCCCCCACAAACTGACTTTGGGGTAGGATGGACGGTGAGGAGTTGACTCGGCTATGGAAATGACATGGCTCATTAGGGGGTTGACTAAAGGCTTAAAGAACAGCCAGGCTTCAAACTTCTAACCATGCAATAGAACTGCAACTATGGCTTCCAAAATGATTAACATGCTATTACACATTCCCAGAATTTTGACTTGCAAAAGAACAGTCTAGAAATGTTGCCACTTTATGATTGGATGAATGTTCCTTCTGAAAGCAATATTTCCATACCCTTCATATGATTTGACATGGCTGGCACAAGAAAATGAAGTGTTGCATGATGCTTTTTCATGCCAAAATGCATCATTTCCAACAGGCACATACTGTAGCTGCAGGCAAAGACTAGAAAAATCAGTGCCAATTAAGGGTGTGTGAGCTAGATAAGAATATCTTCAACAGCACTCTGGCATATCAATATCATATTATGTCCACATTTTTATTCCAAGTTAAATATTATATTCCATGTGTAAACCTTGGCATGTGCAGGTGTGATGAATATGTTAAAATTATATATATATAAAAAACTGCGCTTCTCACTCTTTTGAATAGTAATTGTGCTGCCCATTCATCTGCTGTTGCTACTATCACAGCAAGCCAAGGACGATGAGCACAGGCAAAGGTCTCTGCAGCTTGTTTCCTCCATAACTGGTGGCTCACTGGAGTTGTCCTTGTGACCGGACAGGATGTTCACTCCTTAACTAAATCATTGAACCAGTGAGTATTCTCAAAGCCTCTGCATGGTCTTTTAAGCCGTGTTTTGGATTTACTTGTGTCGCCGTTCTGACTCCCCCATGTAAAACAAGCGGGACTTGCTAATAGCACAAGGCACAGCATGCAGACTGTTCACGTGATCCGTCTTTGATGTGACACTAGCCGTCACAGTTAATCACCTACTATCCACCATGCCGACTCTGTTCCCCTCCATCACACTTACATAAGCACAGTGCACAGTGTGTCATGGGCCAAGGGACTGGGACCGACACACAACACAGCAAGAAAATACTGTGTCAGTGGCCAAAGGACTAGGGCCAACATACAACACAGCAAGAAAATACTGTGTCAGTGGCCAAAAGACTAGGGCCAACATACAACACAGCAAGAAAATACTGTGTCAGTGGCCAAAGGACTAGGGCCAACATACAACACAGCAAGAAAATACTGTGTCAGTGGCCATAAGACTAGAGCCAACATACAACACAGCAAGAAAATACTGTGTCAGTGGCCAAAAGACTAGAGCCAACATACAACACAGCAAGAAAATACTGTGTCAGTGGCCAAAAGACTAGGGCCAACATACAACACAGCAAGAAAATACTGTGTCAGTGGCCAAAAGACTAGGGCCAACATACAACACAGCAAGAAAATATTTTGTTTGTGTTCTGTTTTCCTCTGTCTAGTATCCTAGTTCACCATAGGACACTATGGACACAGCTGAGGTTCTTTTTTTTTGTATGATGTCAGACAATCATACTATCATAGTGTTGATCATTCTCATTCAATTGCTACACAAGTAGGATACTAAGCAGCTTTACAACTCCTTATACTCTATCGTACAATTAACCCAAGATTGACTGCAATTGTTCATGATCAGATATGAAACACTTGTAAACAGTTCTTCACTCCAGGGGAATGTTATCCTTTGACTGTAGATGTGATTTTGGGGGATGCATGGAGCACTACTCACTACTCTACCCCATAGGGGAACTGGCTCCATATGGATAATATCCATTACCAAACCACTTGCAAGGCCATTTATGTTCATGTTAATTAGACCTTGACCTTGAAGTCAAATTCACTTTGGGGAATTGTACAAATTAAAAGCAGTGCATAATGGTTAGCAGAGACTCTCACTCAGCAGAAATTGACAATACAATTATTCTAAATACAACTTTGGCTGGGCAGATCACTTTTGTTTTGTCATAAACCGCTTTGTGTCAAAAATAGTTTTCCTAAAACAACACTGGCCTATATTTTATATTTTTCACAGAAAGAGCGAGCAGAAAAAGCACAATTTGTGCTTAAACTGACATTTTAAGTGGTGTTATTTCTGACATTCGGAACAATACCACTTGCATGTTCTTATTCCATTAGTTGAGTGCAACAAATTGTGGATAATGGGGAAACAAAAACAATCCTTTCTAACTATACCACCGTGGAAAATGGTGATCTCTCCCCAATGAATTGTTTTTTTGTTATTGCATTACATATGTGAGCAGAAGTGTGTCTACAATCCATCCTGAGTGCACAGCTGTTGACTTTTTAAATGGCGGATCTTAAATATGATAGTTATTTGGTGAGAGCTACATAAAGGGATTGCAAAGGACAATGGCGGGTAGGCAGGCAGGCAGACAGCAGGGACAGAAGAATCCCAAGAGGGAGAGACCACTTACCAGGTCTGGAGGGAGGGGGGCTGGGGGAGAATGGACTGGAGGGGGAGAGGGGGAGAGGGTAGAAGGGGCTGGAGGGGAGAAGGGGGGCAGAGTTGGCCAGGCTGAGTTTGGATGCCAGTCTGCCACCGCAATTTATTTGACCGTAGGCTTACTTTGAAAATACACAGAGGATTACCTACAGATGCTCTAATTGTGAGTTGGCTCTTGGCTGACCGACCCTGTTTAGCCACGTTTTTACTACAGACTGTGTTTTATCAGGGTAGGTTTGTACAGTAGCTGTAACCTATCATCAGTGAATGTTGGGATATAAATAAATAGATAAACATAACATCCTTGATAACGTCATCAATGTAATGACTAGTCAGATCAAGATAGAGTAACAGTAATCTGATGCACAACACTATGCCATGCATAATTCAACAGAACCAATGTATCTGTATCACATCAACTCTCATGTGTGGACAGATGTGAGTAAAAGTGCTTCATCTCTTTGTTAAAACCCAGGCAATACCACTTTAAGTGGTGCCACATCTCCCCATGACGGTGGGTGAGACAACGTGGGTTGGAAAAAAAGCAACAACATTGATTTTAAATAATGTTCTCTCTGACTCATCCGTGGAAGTGCATTTATCAAAGCCATTCACAGCACGGCTGATGTTAACTCTGCAATTTGACTCCCGGGTCAATAGTAGCACTTGAATATAGATTGCGTTACTGCTCAAATTACATTTCTGAAGACTTTTTCCTGTTCAAGAACAAAAGGTATGTTGAAAATAACAGGGGTATGTAAAACGGTGTGAATATGAGGCCAGGTAAGTTCAATTGATCTGTGGCCTAGAGGCAGTGTTTCCCAACTCTGGTCCTCGAGTACCCCCAAAGTACATATTTGTGTTGTGGCCCAGATAAGTACACCTGATTCTACGTGTCAACTAATCATCAAGCCCTTGACAAGTTGATTCAGGGGTTTTTGTCAGCAGCAACAACAAATACAGTATGTGTGCTGTTGGGGGGTACTCGAGGACCGGAGTTGGGAAACACAGATCTAGAGAGTGGTTTTGTCCCTGTATAGATTGAGTACAGCGTTACCCACTATCGACCAGCATTAATGGCTAGAGGGGGGTGGGAGGGGGAATGAACCCATGGACTTGTAAAGTAGGACACCCATAATGCAGCAGTAGTTTGGGTCTGAGAGAATGAGGACAGTGAATGTTATTTTTCACTGACTTCCCTCTACCCTGTCTTTCATCATGGGAATTGTAAATACCACGGGGTTCTGTAAATGGAATGTTAAAATGAGAGGGTGATAGAGCTGTCTCGGTACAAGTCTCCTAAATTGTGGAGTTCTCCACCCAGATGACATAAAAAATTCAAAATCTGTGTCTAATGGATGGACATGTAGTATGCTGTATGATCACATGACTGGAGCTTGGTAAGCCAGCGAGGGGGAAGTGAAAGTAGCCTTGTGGCTTCATGTTCTGTGCCATCGCATCCCATCCCATGGCTCATAGATCTGCAGAAGGCAAAGAGCACCACTAAGGTCGGACAAACTAAAGTCCGAAGCAGTTATGAATAAATGAGATGTACAAAACACTAAACATTTGCAGGTTTTAATAATATTATGTATATACAGTACAGTCAGGTCCAAAACTATTGGCACCTTTGATAAAGATGAGTATAGAAATTAGAAAATTATATTGTTCAGAGAAAGAGATATTGTTTAACAAGTATAACAAAAAAAAACAAAAAAAGGGGGTCAGAATTATTGGCACCCCTGTAAGCTCAGACGAAATATATCAAGGATCTGGAAAGATTCTGTATGTAGGAATAGTCTAAGATCCCTCCCAATGCGTTCCCCCGACCTCATAAAACATTTTAGAAAAATGCTCAGTGCCGTTATTCTCTCAAGGTGAGGTATTCTAAAGGTATTGAAAACAGGGGTGCCAATAATGCCATACCTATTTTTAGATTTTTGTATTACTTTTTAAACCACATCTTTTTCTCTGAGCAATTGTAGTAGTATAAAATAAAATTGTATTTTTGCATACAATATAGCTCACTATTTGTACTATTTCTTTATTTTGGCTCATCTTTATCAAGGAATCCAATAATTGGAGTCTTTTATTTTGTATTTTTTTATTGAACCGTTATTTAACTAGGCAAGTCATTTAAGAACAAATTCTTATTCACAATGACGGTCTACACAACAATAACGAGACAATTTGTTATTACTATGTTAGATATATATCAAACTAGACATTAAACAAGATCAGTTGAACTCTCTACTAAAAGATAGTAATAGTAATAGATTGCATACAGCACTATTTATGTTTCAAACCTTTTCCTTTTCGGAGCGGCTGCGAGACAGATTCTCTGGAATCTTCTTCCCAATAGCTAAACAACCACACCTTCCATGCATGTGCTACTCTGTTTCCAATGAATGATGTGCAGTGTATCAAATTGTGCAGTGTTGTATGATCATTGTGTGAAATAACAGTTGTATGCCATTTATGGTTAAAATGCAGATTGTTTTACCCCAATGCGATGTGTAGACAGGGCTAGGCTACATGTTATGCTGTCATGTAGGCTGTCATGTAGGCTAAATGCGTTTGGTTTCACCCCACATTATCACTTTGAGGTATGACTGTCACAAACCGGCTCAAAGCCCATAACAAAAAGGGAGCCAACACTGAGATAAGGAATAACAAAAATATATTTAATAACTGAAGTAATGTACTGTACATACAATAAGCAATGGTGTATGTAGTCAGTAGTCAGTAGTGTAAGTGAGTGGTTGCGTGCATAGATGTGATAATGAGAGGTGTTGAAAGGTGCGAAAGCAAACAAACAAATTTGATACAAAAATGCCACAAACAAAATTAAACAGTGTGTCTGCATGGAGAGAGTCTCCTCATTGAATGGGGAAGAGGTGTATTTATCCCGGGACACACCTGGGCCCAGGTGTGTCCCATTTCGCTGACTACCCTCCCGGCTCTGCCCACTGACATCCTAATAAGGAAAACAAGAGCAAAGAGAAAGAATACGGCAAACAGAGTGGGAGGGTCGTCACATGACCCAGATGTAGACAGAGTTGAAGAAACAAAAGTGTATTCCTAACAGAGGCATGCAAAGGACAGGTCAAGGCAGATAGGGGTCAAAAATCCAGTGAGGGCATAAAGGGACCAGAATGGCAGGCAGTCTCAGGGTCGGGTCACGAAAGGCAGGGGAAAAAAATCCAGTTACTGTAGGTGGGGTAAGGTACAAAAATGGCAGGTAGGCTCAGCGTCAGGGCAGGCAGAATGGTAAAGACTAGAACAGGAAAACAGGCAGGAGCAGGGAAACAAACGCTGTTGGGTTTTACCTGGAGTGGGGTTTAGACAATCACAAAGACAGGGGAAACAGATCAGGGTGTGACAGTACCCCCTCCCTCTAGGGGCGCCACCTGGCGCATATCTGGTTGACCGGGGTGTCGGCATTGGAAATCTGCAATGAGGCCTGGGTCCAGGATGTCCCTGGCGGGGACCTAGCACCTCTCCTCCGGGCCATAACCCTTCCAGTCAACCAGGTACTGAAACCCCCTGCCCCGAGGTCGAACCTTCAGGAGACGCCTCACAGTGTATGCCGGTGGATGTCGATGAGACGGGGAAGAGGGGTGGGCCTGGAAACAGGAGACAAATGGCTGTGAGACATGGGTTTACTCTGGACACATGAAATGTGGGATGTTTATGAAGGGCACAGGGTAATAGCAGAGGGGATAATTTTGGAGATGTGAAACAGGCCTATAAACCGGGGGGAGAATTTGCGCGATTCCACCCGGAAGGGCAGATCCCCGGTGGATAGCCATACCTTCTACCTGAGACGATACCGGGGAGTCAGGGTCGGGTGGCGATCAACTGGCGGCGATCTTGAAGAGGGCCAACCGGGCTCTCCTCCAGGTCTGACGACAGCGGAGGACCAACGTCTGGTCAGAAGTTATGCTGACCTCTTCTTCCTTCTTCCTTCTTCCTGATAACCCAGGAAACACTAAAATGGCGTTAGGCCCGTGGTAGAGCAGGGAAGGGTGTTGCGGGCATATTCCACCCACACAAGCTGCTGGCTCCAGGTGGTGGGGTTGGCGGAGACCAGGCAGTAGTCTCGAGGTCTTGGTTGGCTCGCTCCGACTTGCCATTGTACTGGGTGTGGAACCTGGAGGACAGGCTGGCCGACGACCCAAGGAGGGTGCAGATCGCCTTCCAGAACCAGTACAAGAACTGAGGACACCGGTCGGAGACCTGGCAGTCCATAGATCCGGAAGACATGCTACACCATGAGCTGGGCCGTCTCCTTGGCAGAGGGTAGCTTGGGGAGAGGAATGAAGTGTACGGATTTGGAAAAGTGATCCACAGTTAGGTTGGCGGGGGTTGCTATCAGTCCCGAGGAAGACCCGTGACAAAGTCCAGGGAAATGTGAAACCAGGGATGGTGAGGGACAGGCAGAGGTTGGAGGACACCAGCCAGAGCTTGCCGATGACTCTTGTTTTGTGCACAAATCGTGCAAGCGGTGATGAATGCAGAGATGTCAGGGACATTTGTAGGCCACCAAAAGTGTTGTCGCACAAAAGCCAGAGTCCAACGGGACCGCAGAGCGGAGATCTGCTGGGAACACTGCGCATCCCAAACCTGCTTTCCTATTTCCCAGCTGACTGCAGTCCTGAGCTGGGAAGGACAGTCTCAGGTTCTGGGGTAGTAGTCGTGGGGCAATAGCAGCGTGACAGCACATCTGGCTTGACGTTCTTGGATCCCGGTCGGTATGAGAGAGAGAAGTTGAACCGGGTGAACAGTAGGGCCCGTCTAGCCTGCCTGGAGTTGAGGCGCTTGGCGGTGCGGAGATATTCCAGGTTCTTGTGGTCGGTTCAAATGATGAATGGATGTTCTTCCCCCTCCAGACAGTGCCTCCACTCCTTCAACGCCATCTTCACTGCAAGCAGCTCACGGTTCCCCACATCGTAGTTCCTCTCCATGGCTTTGAGGCGGTTGGAGAAAAAAGCGTAGGGATGCAACTTGAGGTCCAGGGCAGACCCCTGGTACAAGACAGCCCCCATTCCAACATCGGAAGCATCGGCTTCCACCACGAACTGGTGAGACAGGTCAGGATGAACCACCACGTGAACGGAACCTTTGGAGAGGTGAGTGCAGACAGGGAGAAGCCAGGGTGCTGTAGCCCCGGATAAAGCGGAAATAAAAGCTGGCTAAGCCCAGGAACTGCTGCAACTGGACTCTGGACGTGGGCTGGGGCCAATCCATCACCGCTCTCACCTTCCCGGGATCCATCAGTACGCTCCCTGCAGCAATGATGTACCCCAGAAAGAGGATGTTTTAGAGATGGAATTCGCACTTCTAAGCTTTTACAAAAAGCTCGTACTCCAGAAGGTATTGGAGGAACTGTCAGACGTGGAGCACATGTTCCTGGGTAGAGCGGGAGAAGACGAGGATGTCATCGACGTAGATGAAGACGAACCGGTTCAACATGTCACAGAGAACATCATTAACCAGAGCCTGGAAAGGGCATGACCAGGAACTCGTAGTGGCCGCTGGCCGTGTTGAAGGACGTCTTCCACTCATCCCCCTCCCGTATCTGCACAGGTGGTAGGTGTTCTGTAGGTCCAGCTTGGAGAACACGGTGGCAGAAGGATGGATTAACCCGAAAGAGAGTACAGTCGTTCCCGTGGCAGAGTGATGCCTGGGAGAAGATCAATCCTGCAGTCATAGGGTCAGTGAGGGGGCAGCGAAGTGGCCCGGGCCTTACTGAACACCTCCCGGAGGTCCTGGTACCTCAGAAAGACGTCTCGGAACAGGCTGTGCTGACTTCAGGTAGTGGGCGTGGCAGAATGGGCTCCAGCCAATGATGGCACCGGCAGACCAGTCAATGAGGGGATTGTGTCGCTGGAGCCAGGAGAACAAAAACACCACGGGAACCTGAGGAGACTAAATGAGCAGGAACTGGATCGTCTCGCTGTGGTTCCCTGACACGTGTAGGTTGATGGGGGTGGTATTGCGGGTGACCCGGCCAATAGAGCGCCCGACCAGTGCTCTAACATCCATGGGAATGGAGAGGGGCTGAATGGGGATATCCAGCTCGGAAGCCAGGGTAGTGTGCATAAAGCTCTCATCAGCCCCAGTGTCAATGAGCACAAGGGAGAAATGTTGACCGGTTCCACAACAGCGACATGGTACGAAAAGTAATGCGAGTAAGGGGAGAGGAAAAGTTATTCGAAAATGAGGGAGCACTTGGAGAGAAAATCCTGGCATGTTCCGGGAATCTCCATCGTAGCGCTCCTCTCGGGACACTGGGGTGACCGGGGGACCGAGGGGGGTGGAAAACAGATCAGGGTGTGACACACATTTCGAATATGGATATTGCATCAAATATTGTCTGCATCCTTAGTCACAACTAAGTGGCTACATGTTGATCCTGTCATCCAAAGTGTGCCTACAAATTTGTGCATGAAGAAAGACATGCGCAATGGTTGTTTAGCTCTGGGGAAGAGAAGTCCTCCCCTATACCCAAAATAATAATTAAAACATAAATTGGATAGCAGAGAACATCCTTACTGTTTACTCTCACTTCTTGGACAGACCAGAGCCTTAGATATGCCATTTTAGAAACTGCTCTTCATCCTGTAAGCATTACATGGCAATGCAGGAATTTTTATCACGCACAGGGCTGTGGGCCATAAGGTTGTGGGTTCACAGACCATCACAGACAAGAGTAGGGGTGGAAAGATCTCCTTTATCGTAAAAATATTGCACGAATCTCTCATCGTATTTGCAGGTGTGAGAAAAAAATGACCTTTTATAAACATTTCATACAAATGTAAAAAGTAATTTTACATATTAGTGTAATCTTTTTTTTTAATATCAAACAAATTACCCAAAACTACATGCTAAGAATGGACAGAGAGATAGTGTTCATCTTATCATGTTTCTCCAATGCCAGATCATTGTGACTTGTTTGCAACGAAACTGACCCTGTTTCGAGACATTAGGCATGGTACATAGGCCTACTGTACCTTCCCACCCCAGACAGTAGGCATACGACGCAGAAAAATTTAAGCTTTAACAACTGGCTACTCTTCTTCCATGGCTTAATCCAATGAGAGAAGGTCACAAGTGTTTCCCTAAAAGCTGTCTGGGTTTAAACGTCTTCTATTGTACAGAAAGTAAATATTTTAATCAATTGATTGTGACAGAATTAGATTACTTCCCAAGCAAAGTCCTTTTTTTTGTCTCCGCAGCTATAGAAATGTGTAGCTCAGCCTCTGAATGTTTTATTTTCTTCAAAATCCTAAATTAACAATGTGTAGGCCTTTTATAAAAGGTAGGCCTATGACATACCCCCTCAATTTCGAGTCCTGGTTTTAACTTAACAGCCATTCACTGACAGAGAGGTTGACTATTTAAAGAGTGGTTGGTGGAGGATTTGGCCGACAAATCTATGTACAGTATATAGCAGCCTATACTCTAATTTCATCTGTCAAACGGGTAGGGCTACCTGTTATTTCTTAAATAGGAAGAAATAGGCTCCAACACAAACCCTCTTGTTGTTAGTAAAGTCTAATTAAAATGAAGACGGTTGAAATGAATTATACCTACTTGAAATTGCCTTCTTTTATCAGCATGAGCTATCCATTTCCGCAACTGCTGCTTCAAGTTTTAGCACCACAATGTAAATTACTCAAATCTGGCACATTGTGAGGTCAATAATTCTGATAAATACATCATGGACCAGAAACATATTGTTTTTATTCTCTCCTTCTCAAACTGAACAGAACATAGGCTAAAGGCATGTCCGTGTGCAAGAAATTTCAATTTTTTTTACTAAATTATTTTCTAAAGAATTCTTTGACTATCCTCCTAAACTGCTACTGTAGGCCAACACAGCACAGCATTCGTTAGGAAGCATATAAATTGTTTTGATCAGCAAGAGCGGAGCAGGCCGGGGCTCAGGGTTGGAATATCCATTTCAGTATGTAATGTAGCCTAGTTTTATTTACACCATCCCAGCAGCTGTCTTAGAATTATAACTTTGCTCTGTACTTCTCTGAGCATGCACTTCATAGTCTATAACCTATAGGGTATGAGTCATTAATAGCCTATAGGCACACTTGATATTGCGCAACCCACAGAGAATCAGAGATAAGGGCCGGCATCAGGCACACATCAATATATAGCCTAATAACTAATTCTAAAACAGTAAGAAATATTGATGTGTCATCAATTACAAATTACGTGACCTTCCCCTGGATTAGATTTTAAAATAAATACTAAACCCTCCCCTTGACTAAAATTGAAAAAGCATGACCCTCCCCCATTTCCCTCTATGTCCCAATTCTGTAAATTCTTGATGTACGAAGTTTCTGTAGCTTGTTCTAAAACCATTAATTGGTCAATACCCTATGCATTATGTTTATTCCTTCTATGAAAGTATCTGCCTGTCCCTGTTTCGCTATCAGCTGCCGTGTGAGCGAGCCAGTCTCACCTCCTCTCCCCACTGTGCCCATGTAGGAAGGATTCTGCATTCTGAAAAGCACAAGCATATGACCATTGGTCAAAATGCAATTTTGTGGAAAAATACAGTTTTCAAAACAACTACTGTTGTTCTAGTCACAGAGCTGACAGTTACATCTTCCTGTGAGTATACAATTTATTTCTCACCTTTATTTCAAATCGCTCTGCCATTTCCTAGTTTCTAAAATTATAAAAGTTTGCTCAATTCCAGTTTATCTGACAAAACAAGCAATGTAGAGAATCATTGTACCATCTAAACCGCTGTAAAACATATTTTCAATAACCAAAAATATTGAACAGTATTTTCAGCTGTTTGAAGCTAGTGTAAAAAAATTAAAGTAAAAGACACAAAAACTACAATTAAATTCAGGAAGCATAGAAATACGGGAAGCATAGAAACTTAGACTTGCTTTCAATGAGAATGACAGATCGATAACTCACAATTCTATTTGAATTTGGTCGGGTAGCCCAAAACGTTACTTATTGCCTCTTTAATATTGAGTTCATGGCACCACTTCAAATCCAGAGAAGGCTGTGATATGATTTTAATGTCTCGGCGGAGTGGAGCAGTGCAATTTGCAGTGAATAGGCCTACATCAAGTAGTCAAGGCCTAGCGCTGGAAAGTTTTTGTAGGACATTAGTGTGAGGATTGACGCTGGTGACGAGAAGCAGGTACAGGGAGAACATTAAATTAACGACGGCCATGAAACATAACAAGAACAGCGTCTGCACAGGGGAAAAATTACGACATCAATGCGGACACAGGGAATGAACTGAGGAGCAGACAGATATAGAGGGGGTAACCAACAAAGTAATGGAGTCCAAGTGAGTCCAACATTGCGCAGCTGCACGTAATGATGGTGACAGGTGTGCATAATGAAGGGCAGCCTGCCCTCGAGCGCCGGAGAGGGGGAAAGGGAGCAGGCTTGCATATTAATTTGATAACCATCGTATCGAAGTAAACTTGGAGTCACGCGATGACATGGTGTTTGGTCCTCCTACTACGACTCGGGAAACAATGCAGTTTTTTAGGCTACAGATGAAATAAGTTATGATGAACTTCACAGGGTGGTGCATGGTATGAACTCGATGCTCCTTTCCATTTGTTGAGGTTCTTATTCTGATGACATGATGATCGATGCTTGACAAATACAAACATTCTCGTTCTTATCCATAACAATGTCATGTATTGTAGACTAACCTACCCGCTGAACCTAGACAAGATGACGCCGATAGACATGGCCGCTCTGTTTCTAGCTCCTAAGAAACTCATTTTTTGTATGTTATTTCTCACATTATTAGCGTTATTATATACAGCCGGAAATAACCTTTGGATATCAGAGCAGTGGTAACTTCCCAGTATTTTGACCAGTTATACGACTGAATTGGATCCTTCGTTCGTACCCTCCAAGGCGATTTAACTTATCCCAGGCTGCTCCAAGAGGGGTGGACTTTTAGTCTGATTCAGGAGGCGTGCACATCAGTCCATGGACAATAAAGTATACAAGCTCAGGGTGAGGACCTCCTTTCAGAGAGACATCAGGCACTGTAACATAATCTGTTTCATGGAAACATGCCTCTCTCCGGATATACTGTCCAAGTCCATACAGCCAGATAGGTTCTCAGTACATCTTGCAGATAGGAATAAAGAACTCTCTGGGAAGTAGAAAGGTGAAGGTGAATGTTTCATGATTAACTGTGATTGTGGTAACATACAGGAACTTAAGTATTTTTGTTCACTCGACCTCGAATACTTCGTAGTTAAATGCCGACCACATTCCCTCCCGAGAGAATTCTCTTCTGTCATTGTCACAGCCATGTATATTCCCCCTCAAGCCGATACCACGACAACTCGCACGAAACCACACTGGACTTTGTGCAAACTGGAAACCTCCTATCCGGAGTTCGCATTTATTGTAGCTGGGGACTTTAACCTTCAGAGCATGCCCAGATCAGCTGGCTGGAGTGTTTACGGACATAATCTCTTCCTAACCCCAGTCTGCTTTCCCAGCTTCCTTCAAGATGTCCACCATTGTTCCTGTACACAAGAAAGCGGCGGTAACTGAACTAAATGACTATCGACCCATAGTACTTACTTCTGTCGTCATGAAGTGCATTGAGAGGCTAGTTAAGGATCATATCACCTCCACCTTACCCGACACACTAGGTCCACTGCAATTTGCATACCGCCCCAATAGATCCACGGATTATGCAATCGCCATCGCACTTCACACTGCCCTATCCCATTTGGACAAGAGTAGCACCTATGTAAGAATGCTGTTCATTGACTACAGCTCAGACTTCACAATACCAGAGTACCCTCCAAGCTCATCAATAAGCTCGGGGCCCTAGGTTAAAACCCAGCACTCTACGTATTCCTCAGATAAACATCATATTCCATCCACATACTGTCCAAACGTGTGTATATATATATATATATATATATATATATATATATATATATATATATATACACACAGTTGAGGTCGGAAGTTTACACACTTATGTTGGAGTCATTAAAACTAATTTTTAAACCACTCAATAGATTTCGTGTAACGAACTATAGTTTCGGCAAGTCAGTTAGGACATTTACAGTTGAAGTCAGAAGTTTACATCCACCTTAGCCGAATATATTTAAACTTAGTTTTTCAGAATTCCTGACATTTAATCCTAGTAAAAATTCCCTGTTTTAGGTCAGTTAGGATCACCACTTTATTTTAAGAATGTGAAATGACAGAATAATAGTAGAGAGAATGATTTATTTCAGCTTCTATTTCTTTCATCACATTCCCAGTGGGTCAGAAGTTTACATACTCTCAGTTAGTATTTGGTAGCATTGCCTTTAAATTGTTTAACATGGGTCAAACATTTCGTGTAGCCTTCCACAAACTTCCCACAATAAGTTGGCTGAATTTTGGCCCATTCCTCCTGACAGAGCTGTTTGTAGGCCTCCTTTCTCGCACATGCCTTTTCACTTCTGCCCACAAATGTTCTATAGGATTGAGGTCAGGGCTTTGTAATGGCCACTCCAATACCTTGACTTTGTTGTCTTTAAGCCATTTTGCCACAACTTTGGAAGTATGCTTGGGGTCATTGTTCATTTGGAAGACCCATTTGCGACCAAGCCTTAACTTCCTGACTGATGTGTTGAGATATTGCATTATATATCTTAATATTTCTATATTTCTTTATTCCATTCTTTTACTTTTAGATGTGTGTGTATTGTTGTGTATTGTTAGATAGCACTGCACTGTTGGAGCTGGGCACACAAGCATTTCACTACACTCACAATAACACCTGCTAAATACAGTGTGTATGCGACCAATAACATTCAATTTTATTTTATCCACACTGTATCTGCAAGCAGTTGGCTAGAGCCCACGTTCCAAGACCAGACTAGGCAATTTGTTATTTAACGCAGTTTTTGTGACAAAACTATTGGTCGAGTTGAAAATGCAAGGGAAACACATTGAACAATACATTTTTATTTGAACTGAAGGTCGCCCTGGCCGAAAATACTGTATCTTAAATGGTTATTATAGGTTGCTTTGTTCACAATATTTTACATATTTATTTATGCAGCAGCGTAAAATCTCAGTAATATACATGATCTTCCCATTACGGTTGAGAAACAGCCTAAATGCACAGTAGTCATGTAGTGACACACAAATCTAGTTTTTTGGTATGTCAGGTAATGTTCCTATACAGTGTAATCTTTATTTTCTCCTTGAACGTGCAGTTGAACCTTTATTTCCAAGTTTCTAAATCCTTATACCCCATAGCTGTCAATCACATTTTACATTTCTCTCCATCTTGACAATCTTTAATTGTTTAATCTCTTGTGGTAGAAAGTCCCTGATGAACTAATACCGGGTTGGTTGTTTATGATTTTCTCTCTCTCTTGAACATACTAAGTAAACATAAATGGTACCCTAGATTTATCATGATCCACACGAAGTGTGAGATAACAAGCAGTATTAGTTCCGGTGCTTTGGACCATTCACCTTTTCGCGGGTGTTAGCATCTTTTGAATTTCGTTCTCTTTCATTCTATCTCTAGTCTTATCACAAATGGACCCAGAACCTGATTGAGATTCTGACAAATAACACAAGACTTTAGTTCTGGGTTAACCAAGATAATAGAATTATAAAGTCGAATGGGTCCCACAACCATCACATGACTCACATTATACTTCATTCTTGCTTAGTGTAAGTGTAATAAAGTTTTTCTAACATGCTGTACAAGATGTGTTTGATGAAGTTACTATTTATTTTGTCTGTAGAATTCCATTCATTCAACTGTCACACATCCAGTGCAGTGTTGGTCCATTTACAGTACAGTCTAAGACCTACACTTCATGGCCAAAAGTATGTGGACAACTGCTTGTTGAACATCTCATTCCAAAATCATGGGCATTAATATGGAGTTGGTCCCCACTTTGCTGCTATAACACCCTTTACTCTTCTGGGAAGGCTTTCCATGTTTTAATATCACTGCAGGGACTTGCTTTCATTCAGCCACAAGAGCGTCAGTGATTGGCATTGAAGTTGGGTGGTTAGGCCTGGCTCGCAGTCGGCGTTCCAATTCATCCTAAATGTGTTCGATGGGGTTGAGGCCAGGGCACTTTGCAGGCCAGTCAAGTTCTTTCACACCAATCTCGACAAACCATTTCTGTACAGACCTCAAATTAAATTGTATTTGTCACATGCGCCGAATACAACAGGTGTAGTAGACCTTACAGTGAAATGCTTACTTACAAGCCCTTAACCAACAATGCAGTTTTAAGAAAAAATAAAAGTAGCAAGTAATGAATTAGCAGCAGTAAAATAACAATAGCAAGGCTATATACAGGGGGTACCGGTACCGAGGCAATGTGCGGAGGCACCGGTTAGTCAAGGTAATTGAGGTAAGATGTACATGTAGGTAGAGTTACTAAAGGTTTCTGCACAGGGCCATTGTCATGCTGAAACAGGAAAGGGCCTTCCCCAAACTGTTGCCACAAAGCTGGAAGCACAGACTCATCTAGAATGTAATTGTATGATGTAGCGTTAAGATTTCCCTTCACTGGAATTAAGGGGCCTAGCCCGAACCATGAAATACTGCCCCAGACAATTATTCTTCCTCCACCAAACTATGCATTCAGGCAGGTAGCGTTCTCCTGGCATCCACCAAACCCAGATATGTCCGTCGACAGCCAGATGGTGAAACATGATTCATAACTCCGGAGATCGCATTTCCACTGCTCCAGAGTCCAATGGCAGCGAGCGTCACACCACTCCAGCCGACGCTTGGCATTGCTCATGATGAACTTAGGCTTGTGTGTGGCTGCTCAACAGTGGAAACCCATTTCATGAAGCTCCCAATGAACAGTACTTGTGCTGACATTGCTTCCAGCGGCAGTTTCGAACTTGGTACTGAGGAGAAATTACAGTGCCTTGCAAAAGTATTCGGCCCCCTTGAACTTTGCGACCTTTTGCCACATTTCAGGCTTCAAACATAAAGATATAAAACTGTATTTTTTTGTGAAGAATCAACAACAAGTGGGACACAATCATGAAGTGGAACGACAGTTATTGGATATTTCAAACTTTTTTAACGAATCAAAAACTGAAAAATTGGGCGTGCAAAATTATTCAGCCCCCTTAAGTTAATACTTTGTAGCGCCACCTTTTGCTGCGATTACAGCTGTAAGTCGCTTGGGGTATGTCTCTATCAGTTTTGCACATCGAGAGACTGACATTTTTTCCCATTCCTCCTTGCAAAACAGCTCGAGCTCAGTGAGGTTGGATGGAGAGCATTTGTGAACAGCAGTTTTCAGTTCTTTCCACAGATTCTCGATTGGATTCAGGTCTGGACTTTGACTTGGCCATTCTAACACCTGGATATGTTTATTTTTGAACCATTCCATTGTAGATTTTACTTTATGTTTTGAATCATTGTCTTGTTGGAAGACAAATCTCCATCCCAGTCTCAGGTCTTTTGCAGACTCCATCAGGTTTTCTTCCAGAATGGCCCTGTATTTGGCTCCATCCATCTTCCCATCAATTTCAACCATCTTCCCTGTCCCTGCTGAAGAAATGCAGGCCCAAACCATGATGCTGCCACCACCATGTTTGACAGTGGGGATGGTGTGTTCAGTGTGATGAGCTGTGTTGCTTTTACGCCAAACATAACGTTTTGCATTGTTGCCAAAAAGTTCAATTTTGGTTTCATCTGACCAGAGCACCTTCTTCCACATGTTTGGTGTGTCTCCCAGGTGGCTTGTGGCAAACTTTAAACGACACTCTTTATGGATATCTTTAAGAGATGGCTTTCTTCTTGCCACTCTTCCATAAAGGCCAGATTTGTGCAATATACTGATTGTTGTCCTATGGACAGAGTCTCCCACCTCAGCTGTAGATCTCTGCAGTTCATCCAGAGTGATCATGGGCCTCTTGGCTGCATCTCTGATCAGTCTTCTCCTTGTATGAGCTGAAAGTTTAGAGGGACGGCCAGGTCTTGGTAGATTTGCAGTGGTCTGATACTCCTTCCATTTCAATATTATCGCTTGCACAGTGGTCCTTGGGATGTTTAAAGCTTGGGAAATCTTTTTGTATCCAAATCCGGCTTTAAACTTCTTCACAACAGTATCTCGGACCTGCCTGGTGTGCTCCTTGTTCTTCATGATGCTCTCTGCGCTTTTAACGGACCTCTGAGACTATCACAGTGCAGGTGCATTTATACGGAGACTTGATTACACACAGGTGGATTGTATTTATCATCATTAGTCATTTAGGTCAACATTGGATCATTCAGAGATCCTCACTAAACTTCTGGAGAGAGTTTGCTGCACTGAAAGTAAAGGGGCTGAATAATTTTGCATGCCCAATTTTTCAGTTTTTGATTTGTTAAAAAAGTTTGAAATATCCAATAAATGTCGTTCCACTTCATGATTGTGTCCCACTTGTTGTTGATTCTTCACAAAAAAATACAGTTTTATATCTTTATGTTTGAAGCCTGAAATGTGGCAAAAGGTCGCAAAGTTCAAGGGGGCCGAATACTTTTGCAAAGCACTGTATTTTTATGTGCCACACGCTTCAGCATTTGACGGTCCCGTTCTGTGAGCTTGTGTGGCCTACCATTTTGTGGCTGAGCCGTTGTTGCCCCTAAACATTTCCACTTTACAATAACAGCACTTACAGTTGACCGGGGCAGCTCTAGCAGGGAAGAAATTGGACAAACTAACTTTTTGGAAAGTTGGTCCTATGACTGTGCCACATTGAAAGTCTCTGAGCTCTTCAGTAAGGCCATTATACTGCCATTGTTTGTCTATGGAGATTGCATGGCTGTGAGCTCAATTTTATACACCTGGTTGAAATAACCGAATCCACTAATTTGAAGAGGTGTCCACATACATTTGTATGTACAGTGTAAGTACAGGTACTGTATATACAGTAGCCTAACCAAAGTGGGTGGTTGTGAAATGTAAACCCATTCATGACTATCAAGTACAGTATATTTACTTCTGGCACAGAAATAAACTTCAAATTAGAAAGAATAACAAAACTTTTCTGAACATGACACTGTGTGTTTAATGTATTTTGATGTGTATAGTTTTTAAAATCTAGCATTACATTTTATGAGAATGCAGGTCTACATTTCACATGGTTTCTGTTAAAGGTGAGGCCCACACTGCACAAATGAAGTAATATTTGGGCCTACAAAAACACATCAAGCAAAAACACATTCACTGAGCTTGACAGAGTGATGTCATTACATCTCTATATTTAACACCACTCACAAACTGGATGAATTGTTTTCGTTTTGATTAAAAAGCTTTTAAATCACTACAGGGATTATAGACCCTAGGTGATCACAGATATATGGTTTCGAAGTTCCCCATTACCCATTCCCATTGTTTCCACTTGGACTTTATAGTAAATTCCCCTACCATATAGCTTCATTAATAATCACCATGTATCCTTTGAGTAATTACACAAGCACCTTGTCGCTAACCATAATCCCAGTGAGACCCGACAGCTGGGCACAGCTCTGCAGCCTGCCTAAACACAGGCCTTATGTGAGAGAGCCATATAGGCCAGACATGGGTTTGGTGCCAGGAAACGGTATTGCACATGGGAGCGTGGATTAACTCTAAAAACACACTCTAATCCCCCCAAATGAATATTTCTCCCCACACTAAGAGGAAATGGTTGATGGTGGTTTTGGGTAAAGTGCACAGGAGTGTGAGTTATCTAAATAAAACATTGTATATTCTATTAGTGGTATCTCTGAAGTCATCAGTTGACAAGACCTGATAAAAAATATAACTGAGTTTTAGCTCTAAGCGAACATGTGTTTCAGAATGTTAGGGATGACGAAGTAGGCAACCAGAGACATTGAGATATGGTGCAAATACTATGGGGTTTTATTCCTCCAATTTTCAAAAATACAAATTATGACAGAAGAAGATAATGTGTTAAAATAGACAAATATCAATGGAATTAATGAATTTAGCATTTAGCAATACGGATGGGATATAAGAATCAAAGAATCAAAAGCCATGTGTCACGTAGTTATTTATATATTATGTGTATCACCATGTGTATAGTGCAAAGTGAGTGTGAATATTAGTAAGACAGGGGTTTTTACTGCATCCACATGCACTCCCCATTCTGTGGTTTCCAGCCTGTGGCCAGTGGGAAAGGAAGTCAGTCATGGCATTGTCCTTGCCCAGGACATAGCTAATGGTGAACCTGTAGGGCTACATGGAAAGGTACCAGTGGGTGATGTGGGCATTGGAGAAGGGCATTGGAGAAGTTTGTGCCAAGGAGAATGAATCCAGACCCCATTTGACTGCCAGGCACTCCTTCTCCACTGTCGAATACCAAACCTCTCCCTGGAAAAGTGTCCGGATGATGTAGGCAACAGAATAGCGGTCTCCCGACAACCTCAAAAGGTGTTCTCGCCCCTTCTGTCCACTGGACCTTGTTTGGACTGGTCTTCTTGGTCAGATCTGGCAGTTCTGGCAGAAAAGTTAGGGACAAATCTGTGGTACCAACTTAACATCCCAGGCCTGGGTCTTGGTCTGGGGAAGAGGACATGGCCTGAACTTTCACCTTCTTCACCTTCACCTTGTACAACACTCCATTCTAAAGGTAATAACCCTCCTCAGTTCTGCCAAGCATTTCAGCCTGGCCTGACTGCTCTTTCGCCAGGGCCTGTTTATACAGAGGGCCAAGTATTTTGTCTTCTTTCTATTGCTGAACAATGTTCCTAGGGATCCTAAAACCTAAGGGCACATCTAGACCACTGGCGGTCGGTGGCGTTTAAGATGAGGGAGGATGATGATTTTTGTTAATGAACATGGCCTTATTTTCTATTACAGCATATTGGATGACTGTCAATCCAAGATGGCATAGCAGTCAGATGTCTTTTGTCCTCATCTTGTCGTGTCCCGTTTATATCTTTTTATATATTTTCTTCACATTTCTTTTTTATATTTTTTCTTAAACTGAACTTCAAAACACTCTCCTGCCTCACCTAATGTGGTGCGGATCTGTTTTTTTCAAAAGTATTATTCACCTTGAATTTGGAATCCCCCACCAGTCAGCTAACCACTGCTAGCGGTCATCATCTAACCTTTAGCTCTGAAAGCTCTCGCCAGATTGTACAACGCTACTTAAACCAGAGCATACCAGACCATATCCCCGGATTCCTACCACAAACTCTGGACATTTTTACCCGGATCTTCACAGCTATATAGCTGCTATCTGATTACTGGCTAACGTCGGTCCCGGAGCAAGCATCAATTAGCCTGGAGCTAGCCCACGCTAGGCCCTTTCTTCTGGCTAGCTAAAAGAGGCCCATCAGCCACTCCCGGGCAACAATACCCGGACCCCTTCTACTTTTAATGTTTTTAAATTATTTTTTAATTTCACCTTTATTTAACCAGGTAGGCTAGTTGAGAACAAGTTCTCATTTGCAACTGCGACCTGGCCAACATAAAACATAGCAGTGTGAACAGACAACACAGAGTTACACATGGAGTAAACAATTAACAAGTCAGTAACACAGTAGAAAAAAAAGAGAGTCTATATACATTGTGTGCAAAAGGCATGATGAGGTAGGCGAATAATTACAATTTTGCAGATTAACACTGGAGTGATAAATGATCAGATGGTCATGTACAGGTAGAGATATTGGTGTGCAAAAGAGCAGAAAAGTAAATAAATATTAACAGTATGGGGATGAAAGTTCTATCTTGATGGAAAATGTTATAGTTGGGTATGGAAATCTCAGAATTTTTGGTGGCCTTCCTGAGCCAGGATTCAGACACGGCAAGGACATCAGGGTGAGCAGAGTGTGCCTGGGTTTACCTCCACATCACCCGCGGAACAAAGGAGGAGTACTATGAGGGTGCGGCTAAAGGCTATCAAAACTGGTCGCCTAGAGCGTTGGGGACAAAGAATAAAAGGAACAGATTTCTGGGCAAGGTAGAATATATTCAGGGCATAATGCGCAGACAGGGGTATGGTGGGGTGCGGGTACAGCGGAGGTAAGCCCAGGCACTGGGTGATGATAAGAGAGGTTGTACGTATCTCTGGACATGCTGGTTGTAATGGGTGAGGTCACCGCATGTGTGGGAGGTGGGACAAAGGAGGTATCAGAGGTATGAAGAGTGGAACTAGGGGCTCCATTGTAAACTAAAACAATGATTACTAACCTGAACAACAGTATACAAGGCATATTGACATTTGAGAGAGACATACAGCGAGGCATATAGTAATCGCAGGTGTTGATTGGGAGAGCTAGCTAAAACAGTAGGTGAGACAACAACAGCTAAACAGCAGGTAAAATGGCGTTGACTAGGCAGAGAGGGTCGGATTAACTACACACAGAGCCTGAGTGCGGCTGGGGCCGACAGATAAAAACATAAACAAACAGAATGGAGTACCGTGATTAATGGACAGTCCAGCAGACATCAGCGATGTAGCCAAGTGATCACAGTGTCCAGGGGGGAGCGGTAGATGGGACAGGGAAGCCGCACTACGCTTGCGACACAGCGTTTAAAGTTAGTATCCCGGGGGTGGTGGGGGGGGGGGGGGGGGGGTTGGCAGGGAGCAGGGAGATGTGCCTGGCTCACGGCTAACTGGTGCTAGCTTCGTGGCAGTGGCGTTAGCCAAGGTCCAGAGTTAACAGCAAGGATCCGGTGGAGTATTGGGCTCTAGCCGTGTATGAGTGTGGTTCAGGTGAACAGCTGAGTAGGCCGAGAAGTGGGCCTCAAGGATAGCTTCGGTGCTGCGTGCAAGCTAGCTGTGAAGATCAGAAGTAGTGGTCCAGGGATTACGGCAGAAATCCGGCGTTGTTGTGGAGAGACAGTTCGATACTGGTAGACTGGCGAGTATTATCCAGGCAATTTTTATTTTTTTTATTTTAAAATAAAACAAAAACTGGCTGGCTGTGCAGAAGGTAAAAGCCGCTAGCAGTGGCTAACAATGACTAAATAGCTTGTAGCTAGTTAGCTGGTTAACTTCTGGAGGTTCTTGAATGTGTTCTAAAAATAAAAAATAATAGCGATTACATATCACATTGGGTGAGGCAGGTTACCGGAAGGTATAATCGAATAAAAAAAATATGGGTCCGGTGAGTGGTTGGGCTGGCTGGGGACACGGCGATTCAGACAGTTAGCAGGCCTGTGCTAACAAGCTAACAGTTAGTAGGCCGGGGCTAAACAAGCTAGCAGTTAGCAGACCGGAACGGGGCTCGGAACCCCGCCGATCCTTCACGACTGGACTATGACGTAATCTGCTCGAGGGGGTACTCAACTGGCCTCTACATCGCGACCACCCCTGAATGCCCATCTGATAGCCATGGCCCGCTAGCTGCTAGAAATAGAGCATATTGGACTGTTAGCTGTATAGATACATCGGCCAGTTTCTTGGACCACTATACCTATTTTGCCAATTGGACTTGGACCTCTCTGCTACTCGGAACCCTACTAATCCATCATGACTGGTCGATCAACATCACCGCATGCGGAGGCCAAAACAGACCTTCCTCCGTTGAAACGTCCCTCTAAGGCCGTTCTTCTAGCTTGCTAGCCCCGGTCTGCTAGCTGTCTGAATCGCCATTTCTCCAGCCAGGCCAACCACTCACTGGACCCCTATTGATCACCCGGCTACACATGCCTCTCCCTAATATCAATATGCCTTGTCCATTATTGTCCTGGTTGGTGATTATTGTCTTATTTATTATTATAGTTATTAAAGTTCCACCTCCCACATATGAGGTGACATCACCTGGTTTAAACGTCACTAGAGACATTATCTCTCTCATCATTACTCAATGCCTAGGTTTACCTCCAATGTACTCACATCCTACCATACCTCTGTCTGTACATTATGCCTTGAATCTATTCTCTCACCTGCTCCTTTTACTCTCTGCTCTGAATGCACAAAACAATCAGTCCTGATAGCCTTTAGCCGTACCCTCACCCAACTCCTCCTCTGTTCCTCTGGTGATGTAGAGGTTAATGCAGGCCCTGCAGTGCCTGGCTCCACTCCTACTCCCCAGGTACTCTCATTTGTTGACTTCTGTAACTGTAAAAGCCTTGGTTTCATGCATGTTAACATTAGAAGCCTCCTCCCTAAGTTTGTTTTATTCACTGCTTTAGCACACTCTGCCAACCCGGATGTCCTAGCCGTGTCTGAATCCTGGCTTAGGAAGTCTACCAAAACCCCTGAAATTTCCATCCCTAACTATAACATTTTCCGACAAGATAGAACTGCCAAAGGGGGTGGTGTTGCAATCTACAGCAGAGATAGCCTGCAGAGTTCTGTCTTACTATCCAAGTCTGTATCCAAACAATTTACTTACTTCTACTTTTTTTTTACTTCTACTTTTTAGAATCCATCTTTCCAGAAACAAGTCTCTCACTGTTGCCGCTTGATATAGACCCCCCTCTGTCCCCAGCTGTGCCCTGGTAAACAAATGTGAATTGATTGCTCCCTCATCTATCTTCAGAGCCCGTGCTGCTAGGTGACCTAAACTGTGGCATGTGACTCTTGAAACTCTAGGGGCAGTATTTCATTTTTGGATGAAAAACGTTCCAGTTTTAAACAAGATATTTTGTCACGAAAAGATGCTTGACTATGCATATAATTGACAGCTTTGGAAAGAAAATGCTCTGACGTTTTCAAAACTGCAAAGATATTATATGTGAGTCCCACGGAACTGATGCTACAGGCGAAACCAAGATGAAACTTCAAACAGGAAGTGAGCAAAATTTTTGAGGCGCTGTTTCCCATTGTCTCCTTATATGGCTGTGAATGCGCAAGGAATGAGCCTACACTTTCTGTCGTTTCCCCAAGGTGTTTGCAGCATTGTGACGTATTTGTAGGCATATCATTGGAAGATTGACCATAAGAGACCACATTTACCAGGTGTCCTCCTGGTGTCCTGCGTCGAAATTGGTGCGTAATCTCCAGGTGCAAGTATTCTTCCATGTGGATTCAGAGGAGAAAGCAGACTTCCACGAACGATATATCATCGAAGAGATATGTGAAAAACACCTTGAGGATTGATTCTAAACAACGTTTGCCATGTTTCAGTCGATATTATGGAGTTAATTTGGAAAAAAGTTCGGCGTTTTGATGACTGAATTTTCTGTTTTTTTTGGTAGCCAAACGCAATGAACCAAACGGAGCGATTTCTCCTACACAAAGAATCTTTTTGGAAACTGAACATTTGCTATCTAACTGAGAGTCTCCTCATTGAAAACATCCGAAGTTCTTCAAAGGTAAATTATTTTATTTGAATGCTTTTCGTGTTTTTGTGAAAATGTTGCCCGCTGAATGCTGCGCTAAATGCTACGCTAGCTATCAATACTCTTACACAAATGCTTGTTTTGCTATGGTTGAAAAGCATATTTTGAAAATCTGAGATGACAGTGTTGTTAACAAAAGGCTAAGCTTGAGAGCTAGCATATTTATTTAATTTCATTTGCGATTTTCATGAATAGTTAACGTTGCGTTATGGTAATGAGCTTGAGGCTGTATTTACGATCCCGGATCCGGGATGGCTAGTATCAAGAGTTAACACTCCGGCCATCCTACAATCTAAGCTTGATGCCCTCAATCTCACACAAATTATCAATGAACCCATCAGGTACAACCCCAAATCCGTAAACATGGGCAACCTCCTAGATATCATCCTAACCAACAGACCTGACTGCCCTTGACCAGCACAAAAACATCCTGTGGCGTTCTGCAGTAGCATCGAACAGCCCCCATGATATGCAACTTTTCAGGGAAGTTTTGAACAAATATACACAGGCAGTTAGGAAAGCTAAGGCTAGCTTTTTCAAGCAGAAATTTGCATCCTGTAGCACAAACTCAAAAACGTTCTGGGACACTGTAATGTCCTTAGAGAATAAGAGCACCTCCTCCCAGCTTCCCACTGCACTGAAGATAGGAAACACTGTTACCACCGATAAATCCACGATATTTGAGAATTTCAATAAGCATTTTTCTATGGCTGGCCATGCTTTCCACCTGGCTACCCCTACCCCGGTCAACAACCCTGCGCTACCCACAGCAACTCGCCCTAACCTCCCCCACTTCTCCTTCACCCAAATCAAGATAGCTGATGATCTGAAAGAGCTGCAAAATCTGGACCCCTACAAATCAGCCGGGCTAGACAATCTGGACTCTCTTTCTAAAATTACTAGCCTGTTCAACCTCTCTTTTGTATAGTCTGAGATTCCCATAGATTGGAAGGCTGCTGCGGTCATCCCCCTCTTCAACGGGGAGAGACTCTAGACCCAAACTGCTACAGACCTACTTCTATTCTACCCTGCCTTTCTAAGGTCTTTGAAAGCCAAGTTAACAAACAGATTACCGACCATTTCGAATCCCACCGCACCTTCTCCGCTATGCAATCTGGTTTCAGAGCTGGTCATGGGTGCACCTCAGCCACGCTCAAGGTCCTAAACTATATCATAACCACCATCGATAAGAGACATTACTGTGCAGCCGTATTCATCGACCTAGCAAAGGCTTTCGACTCTGTCAATCACAACATTCTTATTGGCAGCCTCAACTGCCTTGGTTTCCCAAATGATTGCCTCGCTTGGTTCACCAACTACTTCTCTGATAGAGTTCAGTGTGTCAAATCGGAGGGCCTGTTATCCGGACCTCTGGCAGTCTCTATGGGGGTGCCACAGGGTTCAATTCTCGGGCCGACTTTCTTCTCTGTATACATCAATGATGTCGCTCTTGCTGCTGGTGATTCTTTGATCCACCTCTATGCAGACAACACCATTCTGTATACCTCTGGCCCTTCTTTGGACACTGTGTTAACTAACCTCCAGATGAGCTTCAATGCCATACAACACCCCTTCCGTGGCCTCCAGCTGCTCTTAAATGCAATAAAACTAAATGCATGCTCTTCAACCGATCACTGCCCGCACCTGCCCGCCTGTCCAGCATCACTACTCTGGATGGTTCTGACATAGAAAATGTGGAAAACTACAAATACCTAGGTGTCTGGTTAGACTGTTAACCTCTCTGCACACGGAACCCGCTTGCGGGCTGAAATTCCACAACATAAGGTGATCGCTACATAAATAGTCATATTAAACATTCATGAAAATACAAGTGTCTCACATGTATCGAAAGCCTAGCATCTTGCTAATACAACTGCATTGTCAGATTTAAAAAAGGATTTACTGCGAAAGAATACGATGCGATTATCTGAGCATAGAGCCCCATAAAAAACAACTATTTTAACCAGCACTGGCGTAACATAATCACAAACTGCATTAAAATAAATCGTTTACCTTTCACGATCTTCGTCTGTTTGCAATTCCAATGCTTATTGTGACACAATGAATGATCTTTTGTTTGATCAAATCTGTTTTTATAGCCAAAGCAGGTATATCTCACTGGTCACCCCCAAAGTCAATTCTTCCTTTGGCCACCTCTCCTTCCAGTTCTCTGCTGCCAATGACTGGAACGAACTGCAAAAGTCACTAAAGCTGGAGACCTCCTTCACTAGCTTTAAGGACCAGCTGTTAGAGCAGCTCACAGATCACTGCACCTGTACATAGCTCATCTGTAAATAGCCCATCCAATCTACCTCATCCCCAAACTGTATTTATTTATTTATCTTGCTCCTTTGCACCTCAGTATCTCTACTTGCACATTCATCTTCTGCACATTCTACCACTCCAGTGTTTAATTGCTATTTTGTAATTACTTCGGAACCATGGCCTATTTATTGCCTTACCTCTCTTATCCTACCTCATTTGCACATGTTGTATAGAGATGTTTCTACTGTATTATTTATTGTAATGTTTGTTTATTCCATGTGTAACTCTGTGTTGTTGTATGTGTCGAACTGCTTTGCTTTATCTTGGCCAGGTCGCAGTTGCAAATGAGAATTTGTTCTCAACTAGCCTACCTGTTTAAATAAAGGTGAAATAATAATAAAAAATAATAAAATTCCTACTCCATTCACCCAGATAAATGTAACATTCATAGGTTTAGGCTACTACATGACGCTAACATTTTCCCTTCACCCATCATGAGGTTGCTACAACCTAGCCTATGAATGAACGTTTACAAAGTAGTTGTGCACTGGTCGAGATAATTGTTTGTAATCAAGGTAACAGACAGTGACACATTCAATAACAACTTGCAAACTCTTGCCTGCATCTAGCTGATCTAGAGTGTGTTCATTAACCCAAAAGAATCGGCTCAATGAATACACCCCTGATCACAGACAAACACAGTTCACTTTCATAGCAGCCATATACAAACAGCTCGTTGAATATATAATTCTTTCTCGCATCTATCTACGTGCCCTCCTCTCATAGTCATAGCCAGCCAGCTAACCTTTCTGCATTCCTCTCTGTTTGAGCCAGGTGTTTGAGTAGGCTAAACCAGCTAGATGCATTTGCTAGCTAAGTAAGTGAAAGTGAAAAAATATATACTACAAAATATCTCTCTCTCGCTCTCTGTCTTTCTCTCTCTGTCTCTCGCTTTTCTTTAATTTTGGAATAAATAAATTTGTTCAAAACTGTTCAACTGTTGTCTTTCTCTTTCTTTGAGTCAACTACTTACCACATGTTATGCACTGCAGTGCTAGCTAGCTGTAGTTTATGCTTTCAGTACCAGATTAATTATCTGATCCTTTGATTAGGTGGACAACATGTCAGTTCATGCGCTGATAGGTTGGAGGACATCCTCTGGAAGTTGTTATAATTACTGTGTAATTCTATGGAAGAGGGTGAGAACCATGAGCCTCCTAGGTTTAGTATTGAAGTCAATGTACACAGAGGATAAACTTGATAGCGGGCTGCACCCACTTCCAATAAAGGTCCTTCAAATGGACATAGAGCTCCTTGGGCATCCCTTCTGTCTCTATCTCCAGGGAGCGGAAATTATGTTTGGGTTGATACTGTATTTTGCTAGAATAGCCTTCTTAACTTTAGCATAGACTAGTGACTCAGTATTTTCCATGTGACAAGTTTAAAAAATGTATAAAACTACGTATTTTTAATGGTGAGCGAGCGTTTTCCTGTCCAATGATGTCTACACATTTTTAGGTTACACCTTTACTCATGTTGGTTCAGCACCTACAGTACTTCTTTCCAGATTTTAAACACATAAAGTTATTTTAGCATTAACAGTGCACAGTATCATTGTATGACAGGTGCTTTGCTATTTCAACACAAGAGTTCCCCCGTGATTAACAGAGGGATGGCAGTTTCCAATGTCCCACCGGAACCATACTTTAACAACGGAATTCCGGTCGGACCTCCTTCACCAAAAATGGCGGAAGCAGAGGTTGAATTTGAGTCTGATGGCTCTAGCAAAGATGAGAGTGAAGAAATGTATACGAATACTGGATGGAGTACTGTCATTAAAGGTTGGATAAAGAGAGCTACAATTACAGTGGAAAATTAGTCGATTAGTAAGCTTACTGCTTCTGTTTGTAGTGGGAGTGTGGTTTACTGATAAGAAGACGTACCTGGGGGATCCATTTCAAAGATGGAAAAGAAAGCATTGGGTACTGCCGAGTCCGTGAGGGTGGCCAGAAGTGGAATTGTTTCGATTTTCTGTGTGTTGGAACTGCAAAAAGAGAACACATATGTCCAGAATGAAGGAGCAAGAGGTGTCTTGCTTACGTTTTCAGGGGAAGGGCACCTATTAAGGGAGTGATTTCTGGGGTTTCTCGGGAAGTTTATCAGTTCATGCGCTGAGATGATGAAGAGGGAAATTCCTGGAGTAGTTGGTAGTTCATCGGTTGTCTCGTATGGTGAATGAAAGAAAGGAGTAAAGTGTGTCGGGTCAACAGTTTTTTGAACAACAGTTTCTTTCCACACACGTCAAGATGGGTCATGTGAATTATCCTGTGAGAGCATTTGTTCTCAGGGAATTACAATGTACGAACTGCAAAGTGTAGGAAACTGGACATAAGTGATCATTTTACTAAGATAGAAGAGGAAAACAAATGTTGGAATTGTGGTGGGGAATGTGCACGAGTGCCCTCTTAGGGTGAAGGAGGCAGAGATCGCCAAGGTTAGAGCTGTCTCTTATGCTGAGGCAGTGAAAAGCGTAAAAGAAAGTATGTCGGTCACCATGGTTACCACCGCAGTCTAGGTTCGCCAGGTGCAGGATCCAGAAACCCTCGGAGTCGTAGTGATTGCTATGGTGATGAACTGCACCACCGGAGTGAATAAGAAATCAGGAAAGATTGATATCATATCTGCAGCTGAACGCAACTTGGGATTGAAGGATGAGACAGGCGAGAAGCTGCACGGAATACTGGCTGGAGCAGTTTCGTCCTCTCAGGTCCCCGCACTGTGCAGGGCTCTGAGTGAATTTGAGGATTACTTTTTTGTTTTCTATTATGTTTTTCAGACGTTAGAGGGAGTTGAACATTTTAGTTTTTCCCTTTCCCTTTTTGGATTTCTCACCTTTTAGTTTTATACATCCAGTAGTGAGCAGCAATACACCTTTTCAGGTTGTAGTCCGCCCTAAAACCCCACCGAAGAGACCATTACCAGAACACAGCTGGTTTCCATGCTGCAGACATGGGACCGGTAACTGTGGAGACACGGAGGTAAACAGAAAACATTACCTAGAACATTGATTGTTTGTATGATATTAGTTAAATTATAAAGTTAGATTATACCAGTTACTGTGTTGCGTTGACTCAACATAGAGAAACAATAGAAACAAATGTCAAGAATGTAATTGTGCATTTCTGCGACAAAGTTATGGATGGGATATAAGAAACAAAAGCCATGTGTCGCGTCATTACTTATATATTATGTGTATCACCATGTGTATAGTGCAAAGTTGGTGTTAATGTGCATAAGTTATAAGGATATTTGTTTGGCAGGGGTTTTTACTCTGAGTTGCAGGCGTCTCACTGAGCATAGCTTTCCAATATAGGTCGCAGAACATATTGATCCATATTGTTTTTACTTCAGGCTACACAGCAGTGATATTATGGTAGGAACATTCAGACATAATATGATGCAGAGTTATTGAGTAATGAAAGAAAAACAACATGTAAGCCAAACAAAGCATTTGCGTGAATACAACTCAACTAAGACACTGTTCACATTTCCATCCCCATGTGAAACATACATCTTTCCCTTTCAATCTTTCCCCATCAAGGTAGAAATCACTGGGGACAGTCAGGTTCAAATTAAATATGGTGTCTATGAGGGTTGTCAGATGGACCAGGGCTTTGTGCTCGTCCTAATCACCCTCTGAGGGATGGAATAGATCACGCTGTCATCCAGATCTAAATGGCCTGTCAAATGTCACCCTAACAGACACACCTACACTGCGCTGCTCTCAATTTACATCTGTACCACCTCAGTATAGAAATGTATAGAAACTCAAGACCTTAAAACTGCTGGGCTCCTCAGCATTACGCACTGCTGTCACTTATCATTACACATACCTGCTTCCCTCGTCATGTGCATCAGCGATCATTTGGACTCACCTGGACTCAATCACCTGTTATTTCCTTCCCTATATCTGTCTCCTCCCCAGCTCTGTTCCCCGCTTCCGCATTAACAGTATGTTATTTTGTTACCCGTGTGCTGACGCTGTTTCTGTCTTGTCCCTTGACTGTTCCTCATTAAATGTTTGACTCCCTGTATCTGTTTCTCGACTCCAGGGTCTGTCCTTACAGAAGTACTGTGTTATGTTCACACAACACCGTACCAGAAAAAGCACCAAGATGACCAGTTGTGAGTGATGAGTATTACTATATGTCTGCCCCACTACCAACACAGTGGTGGCATTATCTTCCATCTTCAGCCATTTCTCCCCAACTCCAGCGAGCACCACCCCCACAGCTGTGTGCCTGCCATGGTGGTCTTATCTTCATCTTGACCTCGCCTTTCCCTGAATCAAGCGGCGTGCTCTTCAAGCCTCCACACTTTATTTCCTAGCAGTTGTGCTGTTATCTGCAGGAGAAGTGAAACCGTTTTCAGTTATCTGAAAGGCCATCATGTGGGTAGTGTACACTGGGGTCACAGTTGGTTACATGCTGATGCCCTGAACGAAGCAGAGCAGCAGAGATAATGAAATCCTGCTCAGGCAGGGAAGGAAGGAGGCAAATAACATACAGGCTTTAACTATGTCACATATGTGCTAACATGACGACATACAGAGGCCGAGTCACAACAAAGACAAACACGTGCTTTATATACAATAGTAAGTAGGAGGATCATTTGAGAAAAGAAAAACAACACACCCACAGTAAAGGATATTCACTGTCATCATGAGATATCAAATAGGCAACAAATGTATTTTTTATTTTACCTTTATTTAACTAGGCAAGTCAGTTAAGAACAAATTCTTATTTTCAATGACGGCCTAGGAACAGTGGGTTAACTGCCTGTTCAGGGGCAGAATGACAGATTTGTACCTTGTCAGCTCGGGGGTTTGAACTTGCAACCTTCCGGTTCCTAGTCCAACGCAGACCAGAGCTCTTCAGTGGAAGGTTGACTGTTTGCTCTATCTGCTGTTGTTGGGCAGAGACAGTCACATAACAATCACCTGGGGAGGGGAAACACATTGCACATGGCCTTGGCTTCATGGTCTTCCTTTGCTGTTACGCCCAAGTCATGTTGATGGACAAGGTCACATTTAATTTGGTTCTATACATGACTGAGAATAAAGCATGGGTCTCTATGCTGCTACCAGTGTCTTATTTGAAGCATTTATGCATCATTTCCATTTCCCTTGAATGTTTTACGTCAGAATTTGTTAAAGAGTTTGGCTAATATTTACAGATAGCTTTACTTATTTATGAGGAGCACTAGAAATGTATCTGTGGACTTCGACACCACTAATAATAAATGTTGTTTGGCTAATCCTTCTGTGGGACAGAAATGCTGAAAGTAAAGCTGTAAATAGTCTATAGACACAAGGCTACTTTTTTCCAAAAGCATACACAGGCTTTGGGAGAAGGTGTATAGCCTCAACGAGCAAGTGGCGGCCACATACACAAGATATCAACGGCCGGATGTTGAACCTTATTTTCTCCCATGGTGCCACACTGGCGGTACTATAGACCAACTCCATTTATAGTCCCCAAATGCAGTCTCCCCAACCATTTGCAGCTGATAAAAAGGCAATTTTTCTCCTCCTAAGCAGGGCAGCCTTTTGTTCTGTCCATTCTTATCATCTTGGAATGTGAAAAATCCTCCTCCAGCTCTGTCTGGGAAGTGAATGAGAAAATTCAGGGGAGCTGGAGCCTTGGGCATTGAGCCGCAATAATGCATTTGATTTATATTGCTCTTATGTCAGCAGATTTATAGCAGGGGCCACTGTATAACCGCCTGTCCCTGGCAATACATATTGAGTGGCACAGAAAATAGGGAGTATTTGATTTATTCATTTAGCAATTTATTTTGTTGGGTGGCTATAAAAAAAGCACATGAAAATTGCAACAAGACATTTCACCCTATCAATAACATCTGATTTCATCTCTCGAACATGATTTCATAAAACAATAACAGGAAACATATCTAAAGATGCGGTTTAAGATGAGTTATGCCACAGCATTTAATCTTTAAAGATATTAGGTAAACATAGGATAAATATAGAAAATTCTAGACAATTCATACAAATGTATGCTCATGAATATAGAGAAAATATATAATGAGAAAATGCATACCATCAGATCTCACATGTGATTAATTACTGTAAACATAAGGACTAATGTGAGGTAATGAGGTGAATATAGAATGAGAGAAGGTGACAGCAGGCTACTTGATATGATGAGGGCCACAGGACAACAGCATGTCATGGCGACATGGAGGCCAGGAAACCAACCCTCTAGAGACTCCCTTTCTCTCTGTCTACTGAAAGGAGAGGAAGGAGGGGTAGAGGGAAAGTGTGCAATGTAAATGTGTTGAGACGGGCAGCAGGGCTCTCAGTTACAGCAGATAGCCAGTTGGTCTGAAGAAATGGACAGGCCTCGGGGTACAGAGTTGAATTTCAACTGGCAGACTGACAGAGATAAGAGAGGATGGAAATGTAAAGTATTCACATTGCCTAGGACTAATCACAGGTGGAGACATTACTTACGGTAGATGCTTGATTTAGTAAGTAATCTCACTCATGGCACAGCAGCCTCCCATCTGGTTTTTATGTACGTTTTTTTAAATGAGCTCTAAAACAGTTTGTCACCTCTCCTTAACGACATCACTGGGACTTAGAAGAACACAACTCTGTAATAACATCCTCTGACCTGCCTAGCACCAAAAATACATACCCAAAATAAGTTTCACCCCAGCTTGCTGTTCTAATTAAAAAAACAGTTTACACGTGTTTTGATTTCAGGCTTATCTCTGAAGACCAGCTGTGAGTTGAACACTTATCTAGACCTCGCACATCTCACAGGGAGATAAGTGATGTATGTTTCACGCTTGCATGTATTCAGATGTGGGATGGACCAGACGGCATGAATAGCCAAGCAGTTTTCCTGACAGATTGTTATTGCCAAGAGGATGGAACCGCCAGGTACATGATATCACCTTTCTGACTCCACTTTGGACTCCCCCTGATACCCCCACAGAGTATGTCACTCTCTGCCCTCTCTCTCTTTCTCGTTCAACAGTGTTAATAGCTTTTTAACTTGTGGTACTGCACAAGGCACCACTATTTTACTATCTCCATTTTGGTGTCGGGACAACAACAACAAGAAAACGCTCTAGTTGACATCTGTCTATTCTAATTCCAAGGAGCAAGATCACGATATGGAAGAAAACATCCCATAACATCCCAATCCACACACAGAAACCAAAGAAAGCAAGAATATTAAAGAGCAGTGTAATGTCAGCACCACCGATACACAAACTTGTAAGATGGAACAGATGGGACACGCTACGAAACATTTACTTGAGTGGAATGGTCTGGAAAAGAATGTGACACTATGTCCAGCTGCTGCCACTGCCAGTGCCTTGGCTCCGGCTCACAGTGGCTCCAGGACCAATCTCCTCAGTCTCCAGTGATCCTGACACGGTCCTGTGTGACTGTATGGCTGCTCACTCTCCCGCACCTGTACAATGACTAGATGAGTATTACCATCTAACATCATGGATAGAGAAAGTTGTAAATACCCAGGGGCTAGAGCAATGGAGTAGAGAGATACTGATTGCCAATCAAATTTCTCTCACTTTGGACAATTATAGAGTAAGGTATTTTCTCTCACACTGACAGTCCTCTCTCTTTTCTATAGTCTCATATCATGGCCATCTTCATTTTGATTAAGCCTGAACTGCTGAAGGCCATATACGTAATTGTGTTTCGCATAATAATAAAACACATTCACTGCTGCAAGATAATCCTCTATATTGAAGAACGGTGTGGCCGTTGGATACCTACATTTCCAAAAGTTCTAAACAAAGCCATGAATCCACAGCCTAGCCTCCATGGCGACTCTGACCACAACATTGGATTTGTTTCCTATAGCCAAGCACGCAGGAATGAATATTTCACTACAATGCAGTTATTTCCTGCCAGAGATATCGGACAATGTAATAAGATAAATATATAATTGACCATTTCCAGCACCCAAAGCAAAAATGCCACATTTTGGTTTGGATAAATTAATCAATAGTAATTGCTGGAATGTAATAGAGAATACTATTTAGTTATTTTCGTGTCATAATAGGTATAATATTATTTTGCTGTCATGAGAGATAAAATGTGTGGACCTGTTCATTTATCCAGGCATGGTGGTGGATAGCATGGTAGTTGGATGCTATCAATTAATGAGATGTCAACAGGCATTTGCTGTTGCATTATTCACGTCAGCTCTGTGGTACACATTCAGATCCCCTCTGTGTGCATTTCCTCAACAAACCTAAAGCTGAACAACTTCAGAGGTCTAAGTCGATCTGTGGATTTGTTTTACAAAGATACAGTAGAGTGACCCAACAACACTAACTATAAGAGCCTTTTGGTGTAGGAGAATGAAGAACAGAGTGAATCCATCCCAGCATTGCATGTGTGTGTGTGTGTGTGTGTGTGTGTGTATGTGTGTGTGTGTGTGTGTGTGTGTGTGTGTGTGTGTGTGTGTGTGTGTGTGTGTGTGTGTGTGTGTGTGTGTGTGTGTGTGTGTGTGTGTGTGTGTGTGTGCGTGCGTGCGTGCGTGCGTGCGCGTGCGTGAAGCATGTTTCATATCAGAGCGTTTACAGGATTCGGGGCTCAGCCCAAAGCCAGTAGAGGGGTCCGGGGTCATCCTCCACTGGCAAAAAATAGAAGAAATTTCAGCAGCTGAACACATTAATTTTGTGCACTTTGAGAACAACATTGTAAAATTAGAACATTGAGAGATTAGATCATTTTCAGGTAACTTGCACCTTCCCATCTGCCACAGCAGACACTGCCAGTACTCAATTACAGTAGCTACACTCTTAGAATAAATGTTCTACTTTGAAACAAAAAGGGTTATCCTATGGGGACAGCCAAAGAATGCGGATGGAACCCTTTTTACTAAGATTATACTGTGGATCTCTCTACTCTGGAACACTTTCTACTCTCTATTCTGGAATACTGTACATATACTACCGTTCAAGTTTGGGGTTGCTTGGAAATGAAAGAAAAACAATTTTTTTGTCCAATAAAAAACATCAAATTGATCAGAAATACAGAGTAGACATTGTAAATTACTATTGTAGCTGGAAACGACTGATGTTTATGTCTACATAGGTGGACAGAGGCCCATTATCAGCAACCATCACTCCTGTGTTCCAATGGCAAATTGTCTTAGCTAATCCAAGTATATAATTTTAAAAGGCTAATTGATCATTAGAAAACCCTTTTGGCACAGCTGAAAACTGTTGTTCTGATTAAAGGAGCAATGAAACTGGCCTTCTTTAGACTTGTTGAGTATCTGGAGCATCAGCATTTGTGGGTTCAATTACAGGCTCAAAATGGCCAGAAACAAAGACCTTTCTTCTGAAACTCGTTTGTCTATTCTTGTTCTGAGAAATTAAGGCTATTCCATGAGAGAAATGGCCAAGAAACTGAAGATCTCGTACAACACCGTGTACTACTCCCTTCACAGAACAGAGCAAACTGGCCCTAACCAGAATAGAAAGAGTTACCCAGTTACCCTTGACATCTGCTGTTCTAAGTGCTCCACTAGCCTGCTGTTTTCATCTGTCCTCCTCATCTGCAAGGTAACAAGGTAGACATGCAACATGTCATTAGTTAGTTTTAAAGTTACTGTATATTGACACCATCAGGGCAACTCAACTGTAAATACAAATTAAAGTGTTGGCATAAGAGAACTACAACTCCAAACATGACAGAAAATAAGCTACATAGCCCCTTGGCTAAATGAATATAAAGAGACATGAGCCCCCAAAAAAGACCTGTAGATGGGAATAAGTTATAAGACCTATATGATTAATTTAATTTAATAATTTCTACCAGGTAATGGTAGATCACATAGCATTCGAGGAGACAACTTAAGGGCCTATGTATTTTGTCTAGTTGGGTTAGCCACAGACAAAAATAGCAATCTTCTCGCTAGCCATGATTGGCTGAGATAATGAGTGGGCTTGACATGCTGAGAGATGAGTTTGGATTGGTCTGCCACATAGCCCGCTTCTGTCTATTTGAGCTGGTCGGTATGTCTAGGTAATCCTGTCTAACATGGCTTTTTTAAATTTTTTATTGTGTAGTAAAACTGCATAAGCCTAATGTCAAGTTAAAGTGTGCGGTTAGCCAGCTGACGTTAGCTGGCAGGCTCACTAGCTAACGTTACGTGTATGCTCTCCACTTTCTGGGGGACCAAGTTTTGAAATCAGTGGAATTTGAGTATGATAGCTAAGGAGATGGAGAAAAACACCTGTCTCCGGATTACATCTTCAAACTAAGGGCAACCATGGCATCCGACAGGAGCTGCGTCCATCCATGATGTATTCGGGTAAGATAGTATAGCTAGTTACATTGTCAGATATTACACGTTTCTAATTTTTACAGGAAGTGGTTTTATTTCATGTTAAAGTGTACTGTGAGCTAGCTAACATTAGCTGGCTGGCTCGCTAGCTAACGTTACGTGTATGATCTTATTATTCGTATCTCAGAGCCAATTGTTTGACTAGCTATAGTCTAATGTTAGCTAGCTGCAGATTCACGAAGGGTAGTAACGTCATGAGTTGGTATTATGGTTCATTGTTTACCAAGCTACATGTCATAACAAAATACTCATCTGAGTGTGCCAGAGCACAGAATAACTGATGAATTTACGAATGCTCAACACCCATTGAATATGGTCAGTGTCAGTAAACATTGGCAAATTGTTTTATTAAATTGTTGCCAGCAGCACAGTTACAGTCACCAACTCTCTGGATAACATGAAAACAGCCTAACCAGCTCTGCTAGGGCGAGTGAAATGGTCAGAGTGGGGTGTTCTCTCATTATGTGTCTGGAAGTAGCTAGCCAATGTTAGCCAGTTAGCTAGGGTGCTTGACTGCCATTGTGAGGTCAGAACGTGCAGCGCAACCCTACTCATCGGGCAGAGCGTCCACTGTGCACTCTTAACGCTACGAGAGTGAAATACTCTGAATTTACGAATGGACAATCTGACAGCACAGTTGCAGTCACCAATGCTCTGGATAACATAACAGCCTAACTAGCTCTGCTAGGGTGAGTAATGTTCAGTGAGCTGTTCTCTCATTTGTGTCTGGAAGTAGCGAGCAAGTTAGCTTTGGTGCTTGACTGCTGTTAATACAGAACGTTCGGATCAACCCTTAAAGATATGGATGGGGCTAAAAGGGTGTGAGCGATGCTGAATGAGTTTAGACGAAGATGGGCGCTTCCTGTAGTAGTACCAAAACATTCTAAGACCCTCTCAAAAGTGAGTTTACAAGTTTATCAAGTTTCAAAGCAAAATTACTTTCCCGTTGTTCCTCAACTGTAGTGTATGATATACAATTGTGTAGCTCTGAGTCTTTACTTTTATCCAATGTAAAAAATACAATTTCAAATTTTGCTTCATAAGACCGATTTTAGCCAGTCTGTCACATTTCCACATGATATACATGGAGTACACAGTGCAATGACATGCTTACTTGCAGGTTAACCTCTTGACAATGCAACAACAATAGAAAAAGGAAGTAGCTAAGATAATAAAAAGAGTAATACAAATAAAAGCTCAATAAAATAATTTCACTAATTTAATAATGGGTATTTTTTTTTACAAATAGTTACAAAGCCTATATGTAAATACCAGACATGAGCCAAGCATGTTTACCCGTAGAATGGAACAGGTTATAAGACTATGATTAATCAAATTTAGTCAGCTCTACCACCTCAACATTGCCCATTTTAAACGGAGTTAAAGATCTAGTTGAAGTAAAGTTCAGCTTCAGTACACAGGGGGGCACTGTGTCACTGTCAGAAGATATGTGCTACAGTCAGAAAAACGTTTTCTCATCTCTTCGGTCTCTGTTAGCTAGCCAGCCAGTAGCTGCCGAAGTGGCTAACCAGCCAAGCTAGCTACAGAAATGAAACCCATCATATATACCATAGCCCTTACCTAACCTTAACCTTTAGCTTAACCATTTTACATTTCAACTTCAATGGGGTAGGGACATCCCAAGTATATCGGATAGCAAGGACCCTTCTTGTAGTGCCTGCTACTGCCTAGCACAGTATATTGTATTGTTCATTTTTGTCATACAAACTTTTTATTTGTACTGCCTAGTGCTAGTGATGTGTGGTTATGTAAACTCCTAACAGACAGAAATATATTATTATTATTTGTATTTATTTTTTTTACCATGAAAAGGTTTGGGACTGGACCAAAAATTCGAAGCCCTGGAAGCCCAGTCATAAGGACATCACTGTGTCACACCCTGATCCGTTTCACCTCTCTTTGTGCTTGTCTCCACTCACCTCCAGGTGTCACCCATCTTCCCCATTATCCCCAGGTTATTTAAACCTGTGTTTTTCTCTCTTTGTCTGTTGCCAGTTCATTTTGTTCATCAAGCCTACCAGCATTTCTCCCCTTGCGCCTGTCTTTTACTAGTTCCTGTTTTCTCATTTTCCTGGTTTTGACCATTCTGCCTGCCCTGACCCTGACCTTGCCTGCAGTTCCGTACCTTGTCACACCACGTGGATTATTGACCTCTGCCTGCCCTGACCCTGAGACTTCTGTACTTTATGGACTCTGAACTGGATTACTGACATCTGCCTGCCCTTGACCTGTCATTTTGCCTGCCCCCTGTTGTAGAAATAAACTTGTGTTACTTTGACACTGTCTGCATCTGGGTCTTCTCCTGAAACGTGATACCACTTTCTCATATAGAGAAGTACTTCAGTTATTCCCATGTAAATGTAGAGAGATTATTCAGTTATTATGTCGAATATCCTTGATGTTGCTTTATTGTCACTTCAATCACTAAAGACCTGCACTTTCAGCATCCTTTTTAACTTTGTGGGTGGGAAGTAGTTACTCTGTTCCAAGCTGTATTGTAAGAACTGCTCCTAACAAAGTGTCATTGTGCTTGATAAACTATGGAGAAGAAAAATGTAACCCTTTTATATAGCCAGGGCTTTATGACATGCCCAGGATAAGCAGTCCAATTCCTCCCAGAGTGATGATTCACATCTGACAACAAAAAAAGCAGCCCTTTCATGAGTTGCTTGCTCTTTCATTTCACAGTGGCAATTCAGTTTGACACTTGAGAAAAAACACTGTTGACAATTGTTGCTCTGTGGAGAGCCGTTGGCTGAATGAGGCCACTCATAGACTCCCGTGAGGAACATTCCTTTGTTCCATTCTGAACGCCAGGTTCTATTTAGGACCATCATACTAGCCATCACACATTAAAGCCATCACTTACGTCAATATTTTATCAAGGAGCTGCCACAGAACTGTTGGTGGAAGAAGAATGTTTTTCATCCTACAGAGAAAACCGATTTTACTCTAGGTGAAAGATAGCACTTTAAATTAAAAAGTGCTAAATCGCAACATCTTGAAATTCTTTATATATACAGCATAATTGTACTCCTGAGTTGCGCAGCGGTCTAAGGCACTGAATCTCAGTGCTAGAGGCTTCACTACAGACCCTGGTTTGATCTCGGGCTGTATCACAACCGGCCGTGATTGGGGGTCCCATAGGGTGGCGCACAGCGTCGTCTGGGTTATTAGGGGAGGGTTGGCCGGGGTAGGCCGTCATTGACATGCCTAGTTAAATAAAGGTTCAATAAAATGTTTAACTGGCAGACGTGCTTCTACTTGATTCTAACGGCTTCTCTAACTGCACTGGCTGGTGACAAAACGCAGCCATCAAAGTGATCCATCTGTGTGCTTGACCTGATGATGTTTTTGACGCTCAACCTTGTGGACATGTGCAGAGCACAGCACAGTTTGGAGGAGTTGACAGGCCTGCAGGCAGCCAAGTGATGTTCCCTGGAAGAGAAAACCTCTGTTCAGTAGACAGTCTCTCTCTCTCTCCCTCTCTCTCTTTCTCTCTACAGCGTCTTCCTTCCAAATGACTTTCCATATGCCCTCTGACCATTAAATGCCTTCTTTATTTATATATTTACTCTCTTAATTTGTGCCCTTGGCCTGACCACTGGCCCAAAACAGATGCTAAGGATACATTTTTCTGACATTTGTCATTCCTGTCCCTGAGATGAGTCATACGTGGGGCAAACTTTGTGGTTAAATGATTCATGTCTATTTCATGTTCCTCGGCATTAGACTTGCATCTATCTACATGTAAACTCACGCTCCTACTCTTTGCTTATATTTACAAGCTAATAGCACGAACGCAGCACAAATACAAGATACATACTGTAGAAGAAAAAAACGATGAACTTGAGAACCATATGTGACTCGTTTCAGGAAACTAGGCGTATGTCGCACGCTTCACAAGAGAGGGATTTGAACTTAAACATTTGTTTTTTATCAAAATAAGTTTTTGGGCAGAAATGCCTTCTGAAACGTGAACTTTCATGTGCCTTAATAACAAATTTGTATTCCATCCATAAATACAAATAAAATTGTTAAATTACAAGCCTTGTTGGTTTAGCCACAGAAAAGTCAGGAACCTTCCCACTAGCCATGCTTGGCTGAGATAATGGATGGGTTGGACATGCCGGGAGATGAGTTTGGATTGGTCTGCCATGTAGCATGCTTCTGTCTGTAACGTGAGCTGTTCAGAGTGTTTTTATTGTCCTTTCTACCAAGACGTTTTTAAAATATATAACGTTAGCCATCAAGAACGACAAAAGAATAGCTACCTTTCTCAACAACATTGATGCCCTGAATTTAGCAGGCTCTATCGACAGATCGGTTGAAAAAAGTGAAAAAGTACTTTGTACACACGCCACGGTCAGTGTGAACCGGAGTGACTTGACACAACGCTGGCCAAACAAGATGTAGCTTCAAACAAAACAGAGTTACTGGTTCCAGTCTGCCGTGAAGCGTTCATCCATGTATACAGGTAAGAGTCTACCTAACTTTTGAAGTACAAATTTAAAATTTAGTCAGAAAGTCATTTTTATTGCAAGTTAAAGCGTATTGTTAGTTAGCTAGTGAATGTCAGCTTGCTGGCTCGCTAGCTAACTTTACGTGTATGATCTCTGTAGTAATATTATTCGATTCAGAAAACCATTTGCATTATTAAAGCCAAATGTTAGCAAGCTAACATTGAACCTAGTTTGTTAGCTTTGGCTACCTACAGATTCATACTACAGCTATCACAATGTTTCTATTGGTAGTAGTATGAGTTGGGATTATTCCAGTTCATTGTTTAGCTAGCTAGCTACCTAACTAGCTACATGTCTAAACAAAAGTCTCCACTTTAGCCGGATTATTACATGACTCATCAAATTAGACATTTATTTCACATGACCCATCAATTTAGACAAGTGTGTCAGGGTAAGCTCCCGAGTGGCGCAGCTGTCTAAGGCACTACATCTCAGTGCTAGAGGCGTCACTACAGACGCTGGTTCGACTCCAGGCTGTATCATAATCGGCCGTGATTGGAAGTCCCATAAGGCATTGCACAATTGGCCCAGTGTAGTCCGGGTTAGGGTTTTCCCAGGGTAGGCTGTCATTGTAAATAAGAATTGTTTCTTAGAGCTCTCTTGAATTTTTTCAACATTTTGTTAAAAATCGCGTAACATTTCAACGTCCTGCTACTCATGCCAGGAATATAGTATATGCATATGATTAGTATGTGTGGATAGAAAACACTCTGAAGTTTCTAAAACTGGTTAAATCATGTCTGTGACTATAACAGAACGTGAACAGCAAGCAAAATCCCAAGAAAAACCTGGTCACAAAAAAAAAAAATATTCATCCGCCAGTCTCTGAATTGTCTATGGCAAGAGAAAATAGATAGCGACCAGTTGACAGTTCCTACGGCTTCCACATGATGTCGCCAGTACTGGCAATTTCATTGGATTTAATCCTTGGTGGAATGAGAAATAGACCCTTCCTGTCATCCAGTATACAGGAAGAGGCTTATGGGAGAGAGACAATGGACAATGATTTCAAGAGTAGCTGCTATTGAACACAGATCGCCCCGTGATCAATTTGATCGATTATTAACGTTTACAAATACCTAAAGTTGGGTTACAAAAGTAGTTTGAAGTGTTTTGTCAAAGTTTATAGGCTACTTTTTTAATTGTAAAAAATGACGTTGCGTTTTGGAAAGATGCTTTTTCCTGGATCAGACGGGCTATATAAATTGACATTTTGGGTATACATGGACGGATTTAATCGGAAAAAAGACCCAATTGTGATGTTTATGGGACATATAGGAGTGCCAACAAAGAAGCTCGTCAAAGGTAATGAATGTTTTATATTTTATTTCTGCGTTTTGTGTAGCGCCGGCTACGCTAATTCTTTTGTTTAAGTCCCCTTCAGGTATTTCGGGGTGTTGCATGCTATCAGATAATAGCTTCACATGCTTTCGCCGAAAAGCATTTTAAAAATCTGACATGTTGGCTAGATTCACAACGAGTGTAGCTTTAATTCAGTACCCTGCATGTGTGTTTTAATGAAAGTTTGAGTTTTATCGAGTACTATTAGCATTTGGCGTTGCACACTTCCATTTCCTGTTGGCTAGGTGAGACGCTGGCGTCTCACATGGCTCTAAGAGGATTTATTAACTGACTTGCCTAGTTAAATAATAAATATGTTTATCTGAACACTTTCTATTTTTGATATTGCTGCTATGCAAGTAAGGCTAAGGCTTAAGTGGGTGTGAATGATGCTGAATGGGTGTAGACAAAGAAAAGCTCTCCAGTACCTCTACCAAAATAATTCAAGGGACATTTTCTCAAAAGTGGGGTTACAAGTTTATCAACTTTCAAAGCAGAATACCTTTCCCAGTGTTCCTCTACTGCAGTGTATGTTATACCATTTTCTAGCTCGGAGTCTCTACTTTCATCCAATGTAAAAACACCATTTAAAATGTTGCTACATAAGACTGAATCAAGGCAGTTGGTCACGTATGCCAAGACAGAATACAAAGAGAGATGCATTCTACAGACATTTTAGTAAAAGTTTGGAGAACGTGAGCGTCATTTTTCACTGGTACTGCACTAATATAATTGAGGGATTTAACTCACCTGGAGAGGATTATAACACAAGGGGTACTCTAGAACCCGCTCCTTCACACTCTAGAATCCAAGGGCACTGATCAAAGCAGATGCCACTATTTCACTGTGCTGTTGAAGTGTAATTGTCAGGGCTAGAGTGTTAAACACTTCAAATCAGGCCAGAGTGGAAAAGTAATATGGTCGTTCACAAAACTCAATTTGGTAAAGATGGACGTGGGCAATATGGGGCCCAGGATGCAACTGAGATCATTAGGCAGGTTTGAGCTTGCAGCCAAGTGTCACTTCACTACAAGTATGGGCCATCTAATGAGTGAATGGCTGAGATTTAAATGAGAGTAATACCACCATGGGTGCCACTGCCTGGGTCCAAATAGATCTCTGACAGTACTAGTAAGTGATTGGTCAATAGAGACTTGTTAAGGGGAACAATAAGGTAGTGAGAGCTTTGTACTACTATACTAGATTAGGTACGTAGGTAGACTTCAATAACTCACTCTCAGTACCCTCTCTGTGATGCATTGCTGGATTTGTGTTTCCTGGCATTGTTAAAGGGATACTTCAGGATTTTGGCAATGAGGCCCTTAATCTAACTTGTGGATACCATTTTTATGTCTCTGCATGCAATTTGAAGTATGTTGCTAACTAGCGCAAGCGCAATTGCTAACAAGTGTTAGTGCAATGACTGAAAGTCTATGTTATCTGGTAGCAGTCTATGGTATCTGCTAGCATGTTAGCAGATATCATAGACTTCCAGTCATTCCATTGGCTCGCAAAGCTACCTCTAACTTCCTTTGTACTGGACGCAGAGACATATTTTTTTTATCCACGTGTTAATCTGAGTCTGGGGAAGAAGATAAAGGGAAAGCTAGAACAGGCCCTGCGTCTCAGACAGTGAAGGCTCCTCAGAGGAGGAAGGGGTGGACCATCTTCCTTAGTGAATTTCATAAAAGTCAAAATTGTGAAACATTAAAAAAGTTATCCTTTTTGATAAAACAATATGAAATATATTCACTTCGCTAAATAATTGATTAAAACACATTGTTTTGCAATGAAGGATTGCAGTAGCCTCAACAGCACTATGTAGGGTAGCTCCATGGTGTAGCCAGAGGACAGCTAGTTTCTGTCCTCCTCTGGGCGCATTCACTTCAAAACCTAGGAGGCTGCTACAGGTTTTCACACCCTTCCATAGACTTACACAGTAATTATGACAACTTTCCGGAGGACGTACTCCAACCTATCAGAGCTCTTGTAGAATGAACTGACATGTTGTCCACCCAATCAAAGACTTAGTACAATCTAGTACTGAAAGCATAAGCTACAGCTAGCACTGCAGTGCATACAATGTGATGAGTAGTTGACTCAAAGAAAGAGAAAGACAGTAGTTGAACAGTTTTTTTAACAAATGTATTTATTTATAAATGGGGAAGAAAGAGAGAGAGAGAGAGCTATATTTAGTTCAATTTTTTTCACTTTCACTCACACTTAGCTAGCGAATGCAGCGAGCTAGTTTAGCCTGCTCAAACACCCGGCTCAAACAGAGAGGGATGCTATGTTAGCTAGTTGGCTATGGCTATCCAACTCTTCCAAGTCAAGGTAAGCATTTGGTTTTATTAATTTATTGCCACTGGGCCCGCCGGCCTAACTGACAAACTGCTTGCTGACTGTAGACTGTACTTACTGCATGATTGTAGCAGTTTACTAACACGTTAGTTCTAGTAGCTATGTTGACTTTGACGTTATTAGCTAACAAGTTGAGAACGATGTAGGCTGTGTGTAGCGGTTAGCGGTTAAGTTGTCTGTTGGAAAGTTTTTTGTCTGGTAACGGACAGCTGATTTGTTGTGCACTGAAGTCTATAAGCGAAGGGAAAATGTGAGAGGAGGAGAGCGCATAGTTGCGAGAATGAATTATGCAACAAGAAAAATGTTCATACTGTTTATATGTGGCTGCTATGAAAGGGAACTGTGTCAGTGTGATCAGGGGTGTATTAATTCCGCTGATTCTGTTGAAAAACATTTCTTAAATGGAAGCAAACGGGAACAAACAGGGATAAGTATGAATGGATTTGTCCAATTCAAACTCTTGTTTGCAACTGTTGGACTAATTATTTCACCCTAGATCAGCTAGATGCAGGCAAGAGTGTGCAAGGCGATATTGAATTTGTCACTGTCTGTCACGTTGATAGCTCAAATTTTTCTCTCGGCCTGTGCACCTACGTTGTAAACGTTCATTCATAGGCTAGGTTGTAGCAACCTCATGATGGGTATAGGGAAATTTGAGTATCATGTAGTAGCCTAAACCTATAAATGTTATATTGAGCTGGGTGAATGGAATATGAATGACTATCATCCATTATGCTGTAATAGAAATTAGGCCATGCTCATAACAAAAAAATCGCGTCCTCTCTCATCTTAAGCATCACTGACCGGCAGTGGTCTCAACCAACAGCCAATGTAGGCTAAATATCCCAAGCAGGGCTACAGTAACTTCCAGAGAGAGTCAGGCTCCTTGAGCTTTGCGCTGGCAACAGGTTTTGGTGTCCTCGGCAGAACAGTGTCTCCGCAACCAAGTGGTCACATATCGTTCTGGGTTCCTGAGCACAAGAGGGATCCATAGAGGCAGACAGGCAGACACACAATGAATTATGATATTTTTTTCAACGTTCTGTTTGGACAAATTGGTCAAGCCTCTGACGGGCCTCCACAGTGCACAAACCCGAAAACTCTTCATCATTCTCGCCACCTCCAGAGAGAAGACAGGGAAGAAACCACAATTTACTTACCTCTAGGCTGCTATACATATTTATTTGGTTTGTCATTCTGTTGTTTTTTATGGAATTTGAGTTGTACCTTCTTTGGGACTGGGGGGCAGTATTGAGTAGCTTGGATGAATAAAGTGCCCAGAGTAAACTGCCTGCTACTCAGGCCCAAAAGCTAGAATATGCATATAATTAGTAGATTTGGATAGAAAACACTCTGAAGTTTATAAAACGGTTTGAATGATGTCTGTGAGTTTAACATAACTCATATGGCAGGCAAAAACCTGAGAAAAAATCCAACCAGGAAGTGGGAAATCTGAGGTTTGTAGGTTTTCAAGTCTTTGCCTATCCAATATACAGTGTCTATGGCGTCATATTGCACTTCCTAAGGCTTCCATTAGATGTCAACAGTCTTTAGAACCTTGTTTCAGGCTTCTACTATGAAGGGGGAGCGAATAAGAGCTGTTTGACTAAGGGGTCTGGCAGAATGCCATGAGCTAAATCACGCGCTCGGCCGTGAAAGCAAGCTGCCTTCCCTTTAATTTCTAAACACAAAGGAATTGTCCAGTTGGAATATTATTGAAGATGTATGATAAAAACATCCTAAAGATTGATTCTATGCATCGTTTGACATGTTTCTACGAACTGTAATATAACTTTTTTTTAAATGTTTGGCTGAACTAAGTGCTCGCGCATTGTGCATTTGGATTACTGTACTAAACTCACGAACAAAAAGGAGGTATTTGGACATAAATGATGGACTTTATCAAACAAAACAAACATTTATTGTGGAACTGGGATTCCTGGGAGTGCATTCCGATGAATATCATCAAAGGTAAGTGAATATTTATAATGCTATTTCTGAGTTTTGTGACACATCTCCTTGGTTGGAAAATGGCTGTATGTTTTTCTGTGGCTAGGAGCTGACCTAACATAATTGCATGGTGTGCTTTTACCATAAAACTTTTTTGAAATCTGACACAGCGTTTGCATTAAGGAGAAGTTTATCTTCAATTGTGTGTTGAACACTTGTATCTTTTATCAATGTTTATGATGAGTATTTCTGTAATTTGATGTGGCTCTCTGCACTTTCGCCGGATGTTTGTTTAAGACAATGCATTTCTGAACATAACACACCAATTTCAAATGAGGTTTTAGGACATAAAGATTAACTTTATCGAACAAAATACACATTTATTGTCTAACATGGAGTCCTGGGAGTGCCATTTGGTGAAGATCATCAAAGGTTAGTGATGAATTTTAATGCTATTTCTGTCTTTTGTGACACCTCTCCTTCTTTGGAAAATGGCTGTATGTTTTTCTGTGGCTAGGCGCTGACCTAACATAATCGCAAGGTGTGCTTTCGCTGTAAAGTCTTTTTGAAATCAGACACTGTGGCTGGATTAACGAGAAGTTTATCTTTAAAATGGTGTATAATACTTAGAATTTTAATTATGAGATTTGTTGTTTTGAATTTGGCGCCCTGCAATTTCATTGGCTGTTGGTTAGCACTAGCGCCCCACATATCCCAGAGAAGTTAAATATAATTTATTTAGAATTCATCAGAATACATTTTCCAGAAATAGCTCCTTGCATTCTTAAATTGACACTTCTCTCAAAATAGTCTGACTGTATACTATTGTAAGTTGCATTTAACATTAAAACCTAAAAAGCTAGATACAATTTGGTGTTAAAAAATGACTTAAAAGGCCAGTGAATAATTGTAACAAGATTAGTCTAATCAAAGATCTAATCAAATAAAATTAAAATATATTTTTTTAAATGAACAAAAACGGTCAAGGTTATTAGATGTTGCCTATGATGGTTACACAGACACTATAAATGGCATCTTTTATTCCATTGAGTTTTCCATAGGGGCACCATAGTGTCATGCGCCACAGTTGTCAAAAACGCTGTCATACAACGCCACACAGATCATTACTCTTAGTTAACACAGGGCAACGTACTGTATATAAGCAACACTCCAAGTCAGTATTTACTCTGCTTACAAAGCCACGTTTCTGAGGGGCAAAAGCATAAAGACTGAGAGTTGGACAGAGGAAATAATGTGAACTATCAACTGTTACATTTTCCAGCCTGAGTATCGACATGAATGGCCGTCATGGTGTCTGCCAGTATTACACGTCTATGTAGGGTGGAGTGTTACTGAGGGTCATGTCCTCCATATGCATAAAGACCCCACTGTGCCTGCAATGACGCCACCTCCTGATCTGGATCTGGTAAGCAGGCAGAGCTATTGGGGAAATAACTAGTTAACATTCAAACGATGTACATATTTCATGGTATATGTGCTATGCATAATTTATTATTTAAAATGTATATACCGACTATACAGACTAGTCATTGTTTGTACATAAATAACTGTCAGGATCGACTAGAATCTCTATGTAAGGTGTATGGACATCTGTTTCAGGTCAAAAACAAATCATTTTAATTACCCAAAAAATCGTTCTGAATTCTTCTGAAAACAAGGCTTTCCATATTGAAATGTTGTATAATTATTGCATGATTGTTGCAGGTTTTCAGATACTTAGAGATGAGAAGAATTTTGAATAAAATAAAGCCATCTCCTTTGTCTTTATCCTGAAAATCTGAAATTCAAATTGGACCAACAGAAACCTCAATAATGTAAGTGCACTCATGCATCCGCTCCAGAGAACTCCTGAAAAACCCCCATTCCCCCAAAATAAAACACACATACAATTATCTGCAATACACCCCTTTGACACTGTTATGTATGCCATAATTTGCTCAGTTGGGCATTTATACAATATGGCTTCCTGTCAACACAGCCAGGCATACAGATAACCTCTGAATGAGAAGTTTATGAGCTCTACTGTCTCCACCAGTGCCACGGGCGACTGGCTAACACACATCACAATAATTGACATCACCGTGTGTGTTTAGACTGCAAGAGGAGCTCAGGGTTTTGGCCGTCTTGGGATCCCTGCTTACTCAACTCGGACACAGGCACAGCCTTGCCAGGGCTGGCATGCTGAGGTATGTTACTGCTACATTCCTTTTCACAACCCACGCTCGGCATACTGTCACACGTCCCATTTCAACACCACCGCTGCCAGCAGGTCAAAGGAGGACCACGGCACAAAACAATTAGGCAGATGTTCTCTGCAGCCATGTCAACGAGCGACACTAAGACAGTGAGACATGGCCAAAGTGGTTATTACAGAGGCAATCAGACATCTGATTAAGCTAGTTTCAATTATGCACTTTGTGTGATGGTTAATTTGTAATGGTTAATGCTGATTGAATGTTTGAATAAAAGGGTACAACATGTTACATGAAGACATACAGTTCCTGTAGAACAGGTATGTTATAATGAGACCAGTGATAAAAGACCAGAAGAAAAAAACTTTACCCAAAGGCAAGGATATGTTGCACAGTACTGTCTACTAGTGCTGGACAAACAGTAATGTCACAGCTCCAAGGAGTTACTGATGCATGAAATGACAGGCCACTGACCAGGTGAGTGAAATGAGCAAGATGGGTTTGGAATTTCATCTCCAGACATCTGTCAAAGATTGTAGTGCACACGTACACACAAACACACGCACATGAGCACACACACACACGCACATGCACACGAGCACACGCACACACATACAGGCACACACACACACACACACGCACACAGGCACACACACGCACACAGGCGCACACACACACACACACACACACACACACACACACACACACACACGCGCGCGCGTGCACACGCACACACATGCAGGCACACACACACACACACACACACACACACACACACACACAGGCACACACACACACACACACACACACGCACACGCACACACTCACGCGCGCACACACACACACACACACACACACACACACACACACACACACAACTGAACAATCATTTTTGAGATGCATTACCAAACATCCAGACCAGTGCTAATGGCACTAGATCTAAAGATGAGCTGGGATCCAGGGGATCATGGATGATGTGCAGCCTATCCTATCCAGAGTGAAGGGCTTGGAAACAACAGAACCTAGGCAACAGGCCATAGCTGACACTACTGGTTGGCAGTGGCACCTGTTGAGTCCTCATGTTGTGTTGCTGCATGAACAGCATCATGGCCATCAAATCCCAGTGACAAATAGAAAAAAAGGTTTTGACTTTTTCAAGATGCTTAAACAGGACAAATATCTTGAAATGTAGCTCAATAAGCTGACAAAAAACACCAAGTAAACACCCTAAATTGTTATTGAAATTCATATAAAACATTGACAACTAACTCTATGTCTGCAAGTTAAATTAGGTGTTTTGTAAATTTCAGACTTGTTGTAATAAACAAATCAAATAAAAAAAATGTCACATGTTTAGTAGATGTTAATTTGGGTGTAGTGAAATGCTTGTGTTTCTAGCTCCAATAGTACAGTGATATCTAACAAGTAATATCTAACAATGCACACAATCTAAAGTAAAGGAATGGAATTAAGAATATATAAATATTTGAATGAGCAATGTCAGAGCGGCATAGATTAAGATACTGTAGAATAGGATAGAATACAGTATATACATATGAGATGAGTAATGCAAAATATGTAAACATTATTAAAGTGTCTAGTGTTCCAGTTATTAAAATGGGCAGTGATTTCAAGTCTATGTATATAGGGCAGCAGCCTCTAATTGTTACGTTCGTTTAAAGATGGTTTGGACCAAGGTGCAGCGTGGTAGGAGAACATCTTACTTTACTTAAAATGAACACCGAAAAACAACAAAATACAAAAACGAACGTAAAGTTCTGCAGGCTACACAGAACCTATACAAAATCAAGATCTCACAAAGTAAAGGGGGGGGGGAGGCTGCCTAAGTATGATCCCCAATCAGAGACAACGATAGACAGCTGCCTCTGATTGGGAACCATACCAGGCCAAACAAAGAAATAGGAAAACTAAAATGCCCACCCAAATCACACCCCGACCTAACCAAATAGAGAAATAAAAAAGCGTGACACTAATGTGCTAGTGATGGCTATTTAACGGTCTGACGGCCTTGAGATAGTACCTGTTTTGAGTTTCTTGGTCCCATCTGTGATGCACCTGTACTGACCTCGCCTTCTGGATGATATCGGTGTGAACAGGCAGTGGCTCGGGTGGTTGTTGTCCTTGGTGATCTTTTTGGCCTTCCTGTGACATCGGGTACTGTAGGTGTCCTGGAGGGCAGGTATTTTGCCCCCGGTGATGAGTAGGGCAGACCGCATCACCCTCTGGAGAGCCCTGTGGTCGCTGGCGGTGCAGTTGCCGTACCAGGTGGTGATACAGCCTGATAGGTTGTGCATCTGTAAAATTTTGTGACGGTGCCAAGCTATTGCGCCTTTTTCACCACACTGTCTGTGTGGGTGGACCATTTCAATTTGTCAGTAATGTGTAGAAACCGAGGAACTTGAAGCTTTCCACCTTCACTGCTGTCCCGTCGATGTGGATAGGGGGTGTTCCCTCTGCTGTTTTCTGAAGTCCACGATCAGCTCCCATGAGTTGTTGATGTTGGGTGAGAGGTTATTTTCCTGGCACCATACTCCCAGGGCCCTTGCCTCCTCCCTGTAGGATGTCTCGTCATTGTTGGTAATCAGGCCTACCACTGTTGTGTCATCTGCAAACTTGATGATTGAGCTGGAGGCGTGTATGGTCACGCAGTCATGGTGAACAGGGAGTACAGGAGGGGGCTGAGCACGCATCCTTGTGGGGGCACCCACCTGGGGGCGACCCGTCAGGAAGTCCAGGACCCAGTTACACAGGGCGGGGTTCAGACCCAGGGCCTCAAGCTTAATGATGAGTTTGGAGGGTAATATGGTGTTGAATGCTGAGCAATAGTCAATGGACAGCATTCTTACTGAGAGTCTTAATTACATTGTGATTATAAACTCTCATGAGGATGACTGTAATTCAAAACCTGAATAATTTCTCTTCACAGATCCTTGAATCTGAGTTTATTGGAAAATCTATCACGTCCTAGTGTCACTTTCTCCAATCAATTAGCTGCAGGAGAATTCCAGCGCACCAGAAGGGAATTGGATTATGTTACAGATTACGGTATGCAATTGTTATTCAACACATGTATTGGTTTGTTTTTCGTAGACTGATGCAGTAGGTTAAGAGATGGGTATACTGTCTAATTGGTATTATCCCCTTGGCTGACTCAAGGTCAGAGACATTGGCTGCTTATCATTTTCCACATGATATATACATATTACAACATCATAGACTGCTGTTGTATATTTATCCCAATGGTTTTAGACAAAAATATGTTTCTCCCTAATGCTAATTATCGTGATATATCTTTGGTCTTTGAGCACTACTTCTGAGTTCATCATTATTAAATGCTACTTCACACCCTCTCATGTAAAGTCAAGCCAGACATGATCCTTTTTTTCTTCTTCTTATCACAGCATTTAGAAGAGCTGAGCATCGTAAAAAAAAAAAAATTCTGGTGACTGACCATGATCCCGGGCAATTCTTTATGCCTTTTGATCAATGGTGACTGAGAGACAATTTGCTGCTGGTATGGTCATTATCAAGGGTATACTGCTGAAATCTGGATAACTGTGTCACATTATTACATGCCCTTTCGCCTCACCAAGTCAGCACCTTGGGAAGTCAGGACCGGGCTCAAGGTTCATATGCTTGGACGCCCTAATGGAATGTCAGTAGTGTAGGATTTGGAGTGAGTGGACTCCTCAGGCATACTGTCTTTTCAACCACAACACGTTTGCTCAAATGTGAGAGATGGTCAAAACATTTGACACTGACTTCCAGAATTCAACAGTGATGTCCACTGAGAGGATAAATGTGAACATGGTTTAACTCCTTGGAAACAGGCTTCCCACATTCATTACTCTGCCCTCATATTTAGCCTCACATTGAAATGTTTTTCCATTTTCTTTTCAGGACAAGCAGGGCTACAAGTAGAACACAAAATCATTTGACGTAAACTGCTGCATTCATGAGTTATACTAACAAATGTCAATACAAAATAAGGTTGTCCAAGCAAAAACCTGATAAAACTATGTGGCCTTATTACAGTATTATAGACACTATGTCCTGGGATTTTCTATGATGTTCTATGTATAATAGCATAACCCCTTACCTCCTAACGTATCTTGTGTGGATTGTGAGTGTCATAGAGCAAAACAATAACTATAATAGTTTGTGGTTTAAACTGTTTGGACTTTACAGACATTTTTGTGAGAAGAAGTTTTCTCACAAATACCACTCTAGCTCATCCTCCGTTAATCATACAGACTAATGGTTGCAGAAGAAATAGACAAATCCAATGTGGCAGTAGTTTGTACCTGCAGCAGTCTGTAGCTCAAACAAACAATGTTTAAAAGGGTCTAACCCCTTTTAAACATTGTTTGTTTGAGCTACAGACTGCTGTCCAAAACGCGCCAGGTTTACCGTGGTTGAATTAAGTGTGCGTTACAGCTTTTTTTCACACAGACAAAAAAAAAAATCAGTAAATAGCATCTTTGTGCATTGTAAACGCTAGTGAGTTCTTAGTGATTTTTTTGTTGTCATACTAAGCAACCCTGATCCTTGTTTCTCCTGGTGTACATAATATTGGGATCAATCTGATACTTACTTGTCAGATAAATATACACATACTTACTGAACAGAGACTTATGCATACACACCACACACATGCACACACAGACACAGACACAGACACACACACACAAACAAACTCACCCACACCATGCATGAACACACTCACGCACACACTTATAATGTCAGAACCACTTATCCACACTGAAATGTAATTAAACACATGTTCATTCCAATTGCTTCAATGTGAGCCGAGATGAGTAATGCAAATTTCTCAGTCTCTCAGATAAATATGAAGTTCAATACGGTGCAATTATAAATCAAATCAAATCAAATCACACTTTATTTGTCACAGGCACCGAATACAACAAGTGCAGACTTTACAGTGAAATGCTTACTAACAAGCCCTTAACCAATAGTGCAGTTCAAGAAGAGTTAACACTATAAGAATAATAATAACAAGGCTATATACAGGGGGCACCGGTACCGAGTCAGTGTGCGGGGGTACAGGTTAGTTGAGGTAATTTGTACTACCCTCTGTAGCGCCTTATGGTCAGATGCGGAACAGTTGCCATACCAGGCGGTGATGCAACCGGTCAGGATGCTCTCGGCGGTGCAGCTGTAGAACCTTTTGTGGATCTGGGGACACTGAAGATTCAAAAAAACTTTGAACTTTGGATACAAATGCAGAAAAGACTAGCTAGCAGCAAAGTACAGAGCAAGTAATAATTTGTATGAGATGTAAGTTTAATCACAGAAGAAACTGTAGATCAATGTGTTAAAAGGTAATCAAAAGGTACAAAAAATGCTATGGATGTCAAAAACAATCCAGCTACCAAAAACCATGAAACATCAAGGCAGATTTGCTGATGCAGATGATAAAGCTGGATCAAATCTGCTCTACAGGCCAGTAATATCTGCTTTCCAAGCCAGTAATGCTATCTGCTCTACTACAGGCCAGTAATAGGGGCACAAGGCGCTGCCGGTACTTATGGATGATTTAAGAATATATAAGTAACCTCTGAAATGAGCTCCATAAGATCCATACTCATTTCAATCACATTTATTCTGTCAGTCCTTTATCTATGTCGTTAATCCATCTGATCCCTCCCTAACTGTTTGTTCCCACAAAAATGGTTCATTAATTTATATCAATATCAATCTATGGCATTAATTTAAATGCCAAGCCGGCTGGCACAGAAAGCAGTTTACCACAACGCTGGATGTTTTTGATGGATGGTTATCCTTATCCAAGCCATATCTATTTGGCTTTAGGAGATGATGCCTCTGTAATACATGTATTTACAGGGCATACTGAGGATAATGGCTTGCCTTTACAGATGTAGAGATTAATTTGAGAATATAAGGATGTCTTGTTATTGTCCCAAAATGTAATCACTCATCATCCTTATGTAAGAATGAATAAGAAATGTAATGACATTTGGGAAAACATATCAAATAATAGTAATTTTGTACTAATGAAAATTCTGAAGTTTAGATACTTATTGGCGTTATGATGTTTACATACAGATGTAGGATCTTAATTGTATCACTCTGTTGCAGGATAACTTTCCTGCAATGCAGAACATTTTTTAACTTCTAGTGTATCTGAGGATTAAAAAGGCTTGAAATGTTAGACTTGATTTTCCCTTACGAAAAATGTATCAGCTGGTCCAACTCAAGGTGTCATAAAAAAACACCCCCCTCCCCCCTTTGTAAAATAAATGGAACACGCTCCCCCCTCATAGAATAAACAAAACTAATGTTTATGACCATAAATAACAATAACTGTGTTTATAAACGTGGACATCAACTTGCTGTTGTGGCACAGTCGATGCCACGCATGGCTAAAGACCAGAAGGTTGAGGGTTCACTGACCACTACAGATGGGCTCACTCTCCCTACCTGTTTCATTACATTACGTTCAGAGCAAGGGTGCAGACAAGGATCATGGGAAAATTTGATTTTCAACATTTTGATGCCACATTTATAATGAGATAAAATACAGTATATGCAATGAATTTTCCACCAACATATTTCTGTGCCGGTGCACTGCACAACCATTAAACAAAGCATACCGACTTTGGGCACTTTAATATCATGGTTTGTGTTTTCAACACCACAATAAATAGACTATGTCAATCTCGGCAAACAGAAAAGACACCCCTCCCTACCTTTTAGGCTTACCCAGTATCGAAGGCTTGGCATGACAATCTCCCAATGTCATTAAACTTGTTGGTGTTTTGTAACAGATCTCTTTCCATCACCAATTGGCCGCTGCACAGTTTGTATTGATTGATTGACATATACAGTAAAGTGACTGGGATTGCACATTGAAGTCGGGACTTATTGACATTGTGGTCCTTATTTTTGACATAAATACATTTACATACAGTAGATACAGACACATTACAAAAAAAAATGCTCAACCTCCAGATGAGTAGGAGGTGGGAGTATAAGTACACCTCTCACAAGTTTGTTTGGCTGGTATCTTATTCTTTAGATGTTTGGGGCTGCTGGTGAACCATGATGTGCAGGCATAATCAAAGTGACACTGGACTGGCCCACTTGCCAGAGTTTTTAGGCTGTCTATAGCTAGGCTTCCATCCAATTGGTGAAAGATTTTCATGTGAATATTCTAAAAATGACAGGGAAAATATTCATTTACCGGACATTTGACAAATGTAATGGACATCCATTTGCATTCAGATCCAACCTTGCGCAGCGGCTGCATCAAAAAACAAGGGATGTTGGCCAAATTAGCCACATTTACGTGTCCTTAAAAACAGCCTATAACAAATTACAAAACAACTATTCCATGTGTTTCAATGTTTTTATTTAACAAAATATTATTGACAGTGACAGCCTACCCCGGAAAACACTGAGCCAAATGTTCACCGGCCTATGGGACTCCCAATCACAGCCAGTTGTGATACAGCCTGGAAACAAACAAGGGTTTGTAGTGACACCTCTAGCACTGAGATGCAGTTACTTAGACCACTGCCCCACTCAGGAGCAATGTAAAACAAAAGCATAATTGTATAGTTTTTTTGGCTACTTTCCCAAAACAATAATTGTCAACTTGACAGTTCAGTTGTCAGATATTTGAGCACTAAAGGTATCAGGGCATTGCATGCAAAGGCCTATAGTCTTAAGTTTCCACTGTATGAAATTCGTATTTTAATAAATATATACAGTACCAGTCAAAAGTTTGGACACACCCACTCATTCAAGGGTTTTTCTTTATTTATATTGTTTTCTACATTGTAGATTAATAGTTGCTATTTATTTTAATTTTCCCATGGTGTCAAGCAAAGAGGCACTGAGTTGGAAGGTAGGCCTTGAAATACATCCACAGGTACACCTCAAATTGACTCAAATTATGTCAATTAGCCTATCAGAAGCTTCTACAGCCATGACATCATTTTCTGGAATTTTCCAAGCTGTTTAAAGGCTCTGTCAACTTAGTGTATGTAAACTTCTGACCCACTGGAATTGTGATACAGTGAATTATAAGTTAATAAATAATCTGTCTGTAAATAATTGTTGGAAAAATTACTTGTGTCATGCACAAAGTAGACGTCCTAACCGACTTGCCAAAACTATAGTTTGTTAACAAGAAAATTGTGGAGTGGTTGAAAAACATGTTTTAATGACTCCAACCTAAGTGCTTGTAAACTTAGGTTGGTAAACCTGCTGACTGCAGGAATGTCCTCCAGAGCTTTTGCCAGAGAATTGAATGTTCATTTGTCTACCATAAGTCGCCTCCAACATCGTTTTAGAGAATTTGGCAGTACATCCAACCAGCCTCAAAACCGCACACCACGTGTAACCATGCCAGCCCAGGAACTCCACATCCGGCTTCTTCACCTGCGGGATCATCTGACAGGTGATGAAACTGTGGGTTTGCACAACCGAAGAAATTGCACACAAACTGTCAGAAAAAAATCTTAGGGAAGCTCATCTTTAAAAAAATAAAAATTATTTCACCTTTATTTAACCAGGTAGGCTAGTTGAGAACAAGTTCTCATTTGCAACTGCGACCTGGCCAAGATAAAGCATAGCAGTGTGAACAGACAACACAGAATTACACATGGAGTAAACAATTAACAAGTCAGTAACACAGTAGAAAAAAAAGGGGAGTCTATATACATTGTGTGCAAAAGGCATGAGGAGGTAGGCGAATAATTACAATTTTGCAGATTAACAACACTGGAGTGATAAATGATCAGATGGTCATGTACAGGTAGAGATATTGGTGTGCAAAAGAGCAGAAAAGTAAATAAATAAAAACAGTATGGGGATGAGGTAGGTAAAAATGGGTGGGCTGTTTACCGATAGACTATGTACAGCTGCAGCGCTCGGTTAGCTGCTCAGATAGCAGATGTTTGAAGTTGGTGAGGGAGATAAAAGTCTCCAACTTCAGCGATTTTTGCAATTCGTTCCAGTCACAGGCAGCAGAGAACTGGAACGAAAGGCGGCCAAATGAGGTGTTGGCTTTAGGGATGATCAGTGAGATACACCTGCTGGAGCGAGTGCTACGGATGGGTGTTGCCATCGTGACCAGTGAACTGAGATAAGGCGGAGCTTTACCTAGCTTGGACTTGTAGATGACCTGGAGCCAGTGGGTCTGGCGACGAGTATGTAGCGAGGGCCAGCCGACTAGAGCATACAAATCGCAGTGGTGGGTGGTATAAGGTGCTTTAGTGACAAAACGGATGGCACTCTGATAAACTGCATCCAGTTTGCTGAGTAGAGTGTTGGAAGCAATTTTGTAGATGACATCGCCGAAGTCGAGGATCGGTAGGATAGTCAGTTTTACTAGGGTAAGTTTGGCGGCGTGAGGCTTTGTTGCGGAATAGAAAGCCGACTCTCAATTTAATTTTCGATTGGAGATGTTTGATATGAGTCTGGAGTTTGCAGTCTAGCCAGACACCTAGGTACTTATAGATGTCCACATATTCAAGGTCGGAACCATCCAGGGTGGTGATGCTGGTCAGGCGTGCGGGTGCAGGCAGCGAACGGTTGAAAAGCATGCATTTGGTTTTACTAGCGTTTAAGAGCAGTTGGAGGCCACGGAAGGAGTGTTGTATGGCATTGAAGCTCGTTTGGAGGTTAGATAGCACAGTGGCCAAGGACGGGCCGGAAGTATATAGAATGGTGTCGTCTGCGTAGAGGTGGATCAGGGAATCACCCGCAGCAAGAGCAACATCATTGATATATACAGAGAAAAGAGTCGGCTATCTGCATGATAGTCGTCCTCACCAGGGTCTCAATCAAATCTAAATCAAATTTTATTTATCACAAGTTAATATGGGTATAGCGGAATGCTTGTGTTCCTAGATCCAACAGTGCAGTACTATATAACAATTCACAACAATATACACAAATCTAAAAGTAAAATAATGTAGTTAAGAAATGCATACATATAAGGACGAGGAATGTCGGAGTCCAGACTGTGAATATATAAACTCGGCAAAATAATAAACGTCCTCTCACTGTCAACTGTGTTCATTTTCAGCAAACTTAACATGTGTAAATATTAGGTATGAACATAACAAGAATCAACAACTGAGACATAAACTGAACAAGTTCCACAGACATGTGACTAACAGAATCAAAAGTAACAGTCAGTATGTGGTGTGGCCACCAGCTGCATTAAGTACTGCAGTGCATCTCCTCCTCGTGGACTGCACTAGATTTGCCAGTTGTTGCTGTGAGATGTTACCCCACTCTTCCACCAAGGCACCTGTAAGTTTCTGGACATTTCTGGGGGTAATGGCCCTAGCCCTTACCCTCCGATCCAACAGGTCCCAGACGTGCTCAATGGGATTGAGATCCGGGCTCTTTGCTGGCCATGACAGAACACTGACATTCCTGTCTTGCAGGAGGAAATCATGCACAGAACGAGCAGTATGGCTGGTGGCATTGTCATGCTGGAGGGTCATGTCTCTCTGGAATTCTTATTTACAATGACGTCCTACCCTGGCCAAACCCTAACCCGGACGGCACTGGGCAAGTTGTTTTGCCGCCCTATGTCAGGCGGCTACTGCGTCTGCTATACAGATATAGACTTACAGAAGGAGGGAAAGTCATGAAGTCATGAATTTTCAATCCAAATATTTTGTATAAAGATAAGCATTATATTGTTAGATTATAAGACTATCTCTGGTAGGCCTTATCTCTGGTAAGTCTTCCTCACCTCAAGTTCAACTGTCAGAGTCAAACTGGCTTCATATCATAGGCCTGCAGGAGCTAAAGCTTAATAATAGCCACACCATCCCAAACATTTCTAAACTTTATTAGGGTAATATCAAAAGTAAGTCAAGCCATTGTTTATAGGAAAATACAAGCAGAAGAGCGAATGTAAACCAGGGAAATAAATGCACTACCCTCCCCTGTGCCCCCCCAAAAACACACAACCCTCCCCAAAGCAAAAAAAAAAGTTTGACAACACTCCCTATTTTGGACCACCCCTTCCCCCAGTACATTTCAATCTGTCCCTAGTTATAATCCACATAATAATAATAATAATTCACATTTCCTGTTGCTGCAGGATTCTATTCTTGCTGTAGCAAACTGTCTCAAATTAAGATCCTACATCTGTATTTTATGCTGGCACAATACCATAGCCTTTGAAAATATATGAGCAAGGCAGACATTCATAGATTACTGTATATTAATGTGGTAAAGCAACATCAAAGGCAATATCCTAGTCAGTAAAATGTTCATTAGGACTGTTGAAAAATGCTTTATTCTCTGCTTAATGGTTGCTTTCCCTTTGTACTAGTAAGAAATTAAGGCAAGTTTTATTTTTTTGTTGTTGTATAATTTGGCAAGAATATAGACAACATATTATACTACAGGCTTACATCAAATGGTAATGTAGGAAGAAAACAAGCTGAAATTAAAATGTATTCATAAAATGAACCCACCTTCACATGCCAGTATTGAGGCCAACATTATGCTCTCTTTTCTGGAGTGCTGATCAGCGGAGGCACCTCAAGGAGGAAGGGGAGGACCATTCTCCTCAGTGAATTTCATAAAAATAAAATAGTGAAATATTAAAAAGTTAACCTTTTCAAATTAAACTATACTAAACACAGTGCCTTTGGGAAAGTATTCAGACCCATTGACTTTTTTCACATTTTGTTACGTTACAGCTTTATTCTAAAATTGATTAAATCATTTTTTCTTCTCATCAGTCTACACACAATACACCATAATGACAAAGTATTCAGACCCTTTACTCAGTACTTTGGTAGCAATTACAGCACAGAGTCTTCTTGGGTATGACTCTACAAGCTTGGCATACCTGTATTTGGGGAGTTTTTCCCATTCTTCTCTGCAGATCCTCTCAAGCTCTGTCAGGTTGGAAGGGGAGCGTTGCTGCACAGTTATTTTCAGGTCTCTCCAGAGATGTTCGATCGGGTTCAAATCCGGGCTCTGGCTGGGTCACTCAAGGACATTCAGAGACTTGTGCCGAAGTCACCCCTGTGTTGTCTTGGCTGTGTGCTTAGGGTCCTTGTCCTGTTGGAAGGTGAACCTTCACCACAGTCTGAGGTCCTGAGCACTCTGGAGCAGGTTTTCATCAAGGATCTCTCTATACTTTGCTCCGTTCATCTTTCCCTCGATCCGGACTTGTCTAACAGTCCCTGCCACAGAAAACCATCCCCCAGCATGATGCTGCCACCACCATGCTTCCCCGTAGGGATGGTGCCAGGTTTCCTCCAATCTTGGTTATACTTTGGAGTCTTTAGGTGCCTTTTGGCAAACTCTAATCAGGCTGTCATGTGCTGTTTATTGAGGAGTGGCTTCCATACCTCTGTACCATAAAGGCCTGATTGCTGGAGTGCTGCAGAGATGGTTGTCCCTCTGGAAGGTTCTCCATCTCCACAGAGGAACTCTGGAGCTCTGTCAGTGTGAACATCAGGTTCTTGGTCACCTCCCTGACCAAGGCCCTTCTCTCCCGATTGCTCAGTTTGGCCAGGTGGCCAGATCTAGGAAGGGTCTAAACTGTGTTCTTGGAAGAGGCCACTGTGTTCTTGGGGACCTTCAATGCTGCAGAAATGTTTTGGTACACTTCCCCAGATCTGTGCCTTGACACAATCCTGTCTCGGACCTCTATGAACAATTCCTTTGACCTGAAAGTTTCGTTTTTGCTTTGACATACACTGTCAACTGTGGAACCTTACATAGACAGGACCTTACATAGACAGTGTGCTTTTACAAATTATGTCCAGTCAATTGAATTTACCACAGGTGGACTTCAATAAAGTTGTAGAAACATCTCAAGGATGATCAATGGAAACAGGGTGCACCTGAGCTCAATTTTGAGTCCCATAGCAAAAGGTCTGAATACTTATGTAAATTAGATATTTCTGTTTTTTATTTTTTATAAATTTGTAAACATGTATAAAAACCTGTTTTTGCTTTGTCAATATGGGGTATTTTGTGTAGATTGCTGAGGATTTATTTTTATTTAATTCATTTTAGAACAAGGCTGCTAGGTAACAAAATGTGGAAAAATGTCAAGGGGTCTGAAAACTTTCCAAAGGCACTGTATATTCACATGTCACCAAATAATTGATTAAAACACGCGGTTTTGCAATAAAGGTCTACAGTAGCTTCAGCAGCACTCTGTCGGGTACTTTCCTCCTCTGGGTACTTTGACTTCAACACAAAACCTAGGAGGCTCCTGGTTCTCACCCCCTTCTATAAAATAACACAGTAATTATGACAACTTCCGGAGGATGTCCTCCAACCTATCAGAGCTCTTGCAGCATGAACTGACATATTGTCCACCCAATCAAAGGATCAGAGAATGAATCTAGTACTGAAAGCTACAGCGAGCTAGCACTGCAGTGCATAACATGGTGAGTAGTTGACTCAAAGAGAGAGAAAGACAATAGTTGAACAGTTTTGAACAAATTCATTTCTTCTAAACATTAAGGAGAAGCAAGAGAGCGATAGATAGCTATATTTGAAGGAAAGGTTAGTGGAAAAGAGCTTGTAAATAGTTGCGAGAAATAATTAAATATACAACGATCAAAGGGATCATGCTGTACGTATGTGGCTGCTATGAAAGCAAACTGTTTTTGTGTGACATCAGCGGTGTATTCGTTCCGCCGATTCCGTTGAAAAACGTTTCTTAAACAGAAGCAAATAGAACGGAACGGGGATAAATATAGGGATAAACATAGGCTACCTGAATTTGTCCAATAGAAACGCTCATTTGCAACTCTAATTTACTACACCCTGCACCCTAGATCAGCTAGATGCAGGCAAGAGTGTGCATGTGTTGAATGTGTCACTGTCAGTCACCTTGATTACTCAAAATTCTCACGACCTAGGTTGTAGCAACCTGATAATGGGTACAGAGAACATTTGAGTATCATGCAAAAGCCTGAACCTAGCTATGTTACATTAAGGTGGGTGAATGGAATATGAATGACAGTCATCCAATATGCTGAAATAGAAATACGAACATGCTCATAATTTTTTTTACCATCCTCCCTCATCTTAAACGGCACCAACCGCCACTAGTGCTAATGTATTATTGTACAGTTGCAAGACCTACACACTTAATCTCATTTGGACATATAGTATAGTTCAAGCTTGAAGTCATATCTACTGTACAAAACATTGCACTACTGTATTGGCCACACCAACAGCGTAGTTTATCTTAATCTCTCGTTCCAACTAGTGTGAGATCTGTTTCTAAGGAAGACTGTAGATAACTTTAAACTGGTCATCAAAGAACATTAGGAATCAGAAAGGCAGTTCTTTGCCCACAGATTATGGAATTTACCCATGCTACAAGGAATTAGTATTTCTAAGTGGCATACAAATGAGTTGTTATGCATCGTCTCTCCCATTGCTGCATCACAAACTTCGATGTGGTGCTGTATGTTGTTTCACGTCTGCTTGGATTAGTGGATATTATGCACACTGAAATCAACTGTCAAAACCATTCACCATGTGAATTAGTCCCTGACAAAGATTTCTGTCAGGGGGGAAACCGCCTGATAATTTGAGCAGAGATCTACCTTCTAGATTTCCAACGTGAAGTATGCGTGTTTTGTGGCTCCGTATCTGCTCTGTTGTCACGTTAAACTAGGGACAGAACGCAGACACACGCCTCTGGAGACCTTAGAGATATAAATATAAATAAAATATATTGGGCTTTCTGGGTAGATTCAGAGACAAAGCTACCCCCGCATTCCTAGTTCTGTGGAACGATAAATGGTGTGTAGTGACACCGATGAAAAAAATCACAAATTACATTCTCACTCTACTCATCTTTGGTTCCCTCAACTGATTGACACTGCTGTTGATTAAGGGAAGTGCTGGTAAATGACTGTATTCTCCTGTAGGCAGATAGGGTAATCACAGAGCTTGTTTTCACTTAGAGTGAATAGGCTACGTACCAATTCAGTTAGACACTTGCATTGTAATGATGGTTAAGTGTCATGAGTCGTGTTCGTATACCATCCTAAATCTAGGTAGGAGAATATTTGCAGATAGACCAATTATGTCTATTACCTCTACTTTTACATTATATTTCTGAACTAGACGTTCCTCTGATGCAAATATACATCAAAACACGCACATTATTGCATCTTTACAGAACCCGTTACATTTTAAACTGTTGACTCATCAAATTAATGTTCCTGTCCAGTGACAAACAGGATGTATTGTGAGCAGCCATCACTCCCAGAGGAAGTGGCTGCCTTTCCACACAGCCTTTATTCACAAGCCTAGTGGAAAAGTCTAGGTGCGTACTGATGTATTTAGGGGTCACACCTGGTCTGTTAGGGCCTCCGGTCACGTTGCAGCAATTCCTTTCTCTTCCCCTGTCGGTCTCACGAGAGGCACCCAAGGGCAGCCAGGGACCGTGACATCTCCTGCGCTGTCTGGGGCTACTTCCTGTCACCTGATCTCATCCTCAGTTTCCATGGAAATGTCATAGGTGGTTCTGTTCAACTGAACTAGAAATCAAATGAGAAATAAAGGGATGAGTAACAGTATAATATATTGCATCTCATGATCAGTTCAAGGTGAATAGTATAACACTACACACTCTATATGTTCCTAAGGGACGTGAAAAAATGAGGACAAGGTTTTTTGATGAAGACCCTTGTTGGGTCAAATATTCTGATGAAAATTCTAGATTTTGAATACCAACATTGCGCTGGTTAACTCTATTTTCTGTGACCTGTTTAACACAGCACCTGGACAATATTTTTTGTATGTGTGCATATGCCGTCTAAATAACATACGGGTCAGTAAATAAAAGGATACACACCTTTTTTTCAATTTTCGCCTGAAATGACATACCCAAATCTAACTGCCTGTAGCTCAGGACCTGAAGCAAGGATATGCATATTATTGATACCATTTGAAAGGAAACACTTTGAAGTTTGTGGAAATGTGAAAGGAATCTAGGATAATATAACACATTAGATCTGCTAAAAGATTATTATTTATTTTTTTGGACCATCATCTTTGAAATGCAAGAGAAAGGCCGTAATGTATTATTCCAGTCCAGGCGCAATTTCGATTTTAGCCACTGGATGGCAGCAGTGTATGTGCAACGTTTTAGACTGATCCAATGAACCATTGTATTTCTGTTCAAAATGTTGTATCAAGACTGCCCAAATGTGCCTAATTAGTGTATTAATAACTTTTCAAGTTCATAACTGTGCACTCTCCTCAAACAATAGTATGGTATTATTTCACTATAATAGCTACTGTAAATTGGACAGTGCAGTTAGATTAACAAGAAGTTAAGATTTCTGCCAATATCAGATATGTCTATGTCCTGGGAAATGTTTTTTGTTACTTACAACCCCATGCTAATCGCATTAGCCTGCATTAGCTCAACCGTCCCATGGGGGACCCACCGATCCTGTAGAGGGTACTGTAGCTTATCGACTTAATGTACTTTCCCAAATGTTCGTGCTGAATAAAGTAATTTATCAAAGCCATTGGAGATGAAAACATCCATGGCCCCCCTCATGGTCTGGATGAAAACAGTAATAGGTCTGTTGGAGAGAGATGAATGAGACTTTAGTGAATGGGCAGGGGGGCAATGATCAGGACCCTTGATAAAGTTGGTGGGAATAGTCCGTAACGACCCAACACTGAGCCTCCTAACAAATGGTTCTCTGATGTCTGCAGGAGGACAAGTGAACATTAGTGGCAGAGATTTCTACTGCTTTGTACAAAACACATTACTAAAGTTATGAGGGTAAAAACGAATAAATTGCAATATGATCCAGGGGTTAATATAGTCAACTCTTGGTAAATGTACAGACATTGGAGGAGATTGGTTGTATTGTTCACATTATTGACATTCTGGATGGCCAAAATATGGCAATGGGGCCATATTGCTTTGTTTCATTTGTATACTGTACAACAGATGAGTTCAATTGACCAGATACAATATAATACTGGTATTGAAAAAGTATCCATGCCACTTGAAAGTCCCAGTGCCACACCTCAGAGAACAGATTCCCACAGCTATAGAGATCATATTAAATTAAGTATTCTAATTCCTAATTATATGCAGCACTCTACTTAAAAAATATGACATCATCCTCTGTCTTTGTCTTCCCCTAGGCCTTCACTGCTAATGGATCATGTGAGCTAACACACCTACTTAAGCAATCTAGGCTTCAAGCAACAGTTTAATTTCTGTTACAAATTAAGCCATTGCCAAGAAGGGGTTGAAGTTAAGACATTTTCAAAATATCTATTTTTCTATTAAATCAATAGTGTATGGTAATCTAGAGACAATTAGACCAGGCCCTGCTGTATGCTTTGGGCTTGGTGGAGCCATAAAGGAAATATGATGTAGGCATATTGCGCAACACTGCCCTCGGGTGGTAGAGCAGACACTAATATACTGGAGCAACTTTAGCTCTTTAGATCCAAGGTGAATCCCCCATAGAAAAACAAGTATTTTTATACCCAAGTATCAAGACCAAGACATTCCTTGAGAATTATGAGACTAAGGCCCCTAGATATGGTATTATACTGAAGTGTACTGCAGGTCAATATTGTGTTATTTTAAACTGGGGGGTTCAAGCCCTGAATACTGCTTGGCTGAAAGTCGTGGTATATTTAGCAATAAGGCCCGAGGGGGTGTGGTATATGGTTACCAAGGTAATTAGAGTAAAAAAATTAATGTTTTGTCTCTCCCGTGGTATACGGTCTGATATACCAAGGCTTCAGACAATCAGCATTCAGGGCTCGAACCACCAGTTTTTAACAGACCGTATAACACTGGTATGACAAAACATTTATTTTTACTGTTCTAATTACATTGGTAACAAGTTTATAATAGCAAGAAGGCACCTCAGCACTCAGCCGTGGTATTTTGGCCATATACCACAAACCACTGAGGTGCCTTATTGCTTAAGTATAAAATTATTCTCAGCACTGATACTAGTGATCTCAATTCAAATACTCAACATCTGTAGGGAAATATTGGGTTATGTAGCCTATTTTCTACAAGACCTCTACTTTCAGGTCAAAACTGGGGAAGAGTGAAGCTCATCATGAACAAGAGTACAGGAAGAAAAGTGTTATTTTTATGCTGATGGGTAATTTTGGCACTGGCTGCTTGCCTCATCTCGTCCAGAGCAACAGAGTGACACTTATCCAGAGTGGCAGGTTGTTGTCTGTCTGCCCTCGTCACCGTTCCACTCCACTAGCACTAAGCTTATTGACAGATATGTTTCAGGTTGCCCTGAAAAAATATGCTTTTAGCAAACCTTTGCCTATGATTATTTTGACAAAATAAATGAATATATAGCAAATATTTTGTCACATTACAATGCTCTCATTTGTCATATGTTAATATGTAAGCAAATAGAAGGTTGGAAAACAAAAGAAAACCTTGCACAGTAGTCCATGTCAACCCTTTCCCACAACAATAGAATAACAGTATATGTTTGCTCCTCCACCACCAGCATCATTCTGGAAAAGCATTCATTATATCCACTTCCTCCAATGCTGCATAACAACAAACAGAACAGAAGCAAGTTGGAACAGTTGGTGGGTCAGGCACTTTCCTCATAAGCAGGAGCCAGGGGCTTAATGAGCTGTCCCATTTGGCTAGCTGAGTTACTCTAGGCCGGGCTCTAATAGAGGAAAGGCTCCCTCTATTCTTTCGCTTCCATGACCTTCTCTTGTCTTCCCTGTCTTCACAATCAATTCATCTTCCTCCATGTGATTTGCAAGAGGGACTCAATTGAATGCAGCCTAGATCGGTGTCAAGGATTTCTCTCCCTAAACTGCTAACGCAGAAACCGAAAGTGGTTGCTTTCAAGGATGAAGGGAAATTGGTTCCAGCAGTGGAATACTACTTACTGTCACAAAATCTAACTGTTAACAACACACACATGTATATGTATATGATCATGAGATGTACAGTATAGGCTGTCCATCAGCAGGACATCATTTTGAAAGTAGTAACACATTTTTTACTTTTGTAGAAGAGTTTCAAGTTGGTGTGGAGTGGGTATAATATTACAATGTTCCTACAGCCATAGAGTATAACGTAACATTATGACTATATCTACTGTTCCCTGAAGGAGGGAAACGAGGTACAACATACTATGGGGAGTCACACTCTTGCGACTTCTGTTGAAAGATTTAAAATCCCGCCTGACAAGGCCAATGAAATCCTCACTTCACTGGAAGTCCCGCCTTCCACAAGTGATAAGCTTGAGGCTCAGATTAATTCCTTAAAATTAAAAACAATTTAATTCCGCTCTTCACCGAGCACAGGAACGGGCGGTGTGGGTCCAAACAGGTGGTGTACCTCGTTTACCTCCTTCAGTGAACAGTAGTTATAGTCATAACATTGCATTCCCTTTCAGTCAGTGAACTTCAGTACAACATACTATGGGGAAATAAAATCATGTACCAAGCCGACCCAAACGGATACTAAATTAAACACCCATGGAAGACCACACAGACCTGACCCCTGGATATTGCGCAAACGGCGTGCTTCCTATTCACTTTCTCCTGTCCCAGCTGTAAGCACACTGGGAGCAGTGACATCCAAGTGATAAAACTTCTCAAAAGTGTGTGGTGATTCCCAACTCTCCACAGCACAAATATCTCCTATAGTCAACCCTTTAAATAACGTCTAAGACTCTGCCAGACCCCTGGTAGAGTGGGCGTATACACCGCTTGGTAACACTTGCAGCTTGCTGCTATATGCCAGGATGATCCTCCACAATCTAGCGGGAGAGACACTGCTTAGAGTGAGCCCTACAGCGAGCTGGATTAGCAGAACAGACAAACTGGTCACAGAAGGTCTTCAGAAGCAAAAAATTAGGAAAGGGAGAAATAGCTCACAGCTAAAGACCTGTAGGACATAGCCATGATGTAACGGGTGTCGTCTTCTGAAGAGGAGGAATCGGACCAAAGCGAAGCGCGTAAGTGTTCATGACTTTTTATTAAACAGAACACTGAAACAAAAATGACAAAGTGAATAAACGAAACCGAAACAGTCCTGTCAGGTGCAAAACACTAAACAGAAAACAACTACCCACAAAAACCATGTGGAAAAAAGCTACCTAAGTATGGTTCCCAATCAGAGACAACGATAGACAGCTGTCCCTGATTGAGAACCATACCGGCCAAAACAAAGAAATACAAAAACATAGAAAAAAGAACATAGAATGCCCACCCAAATCACACCCTGATCAAACCAAAATAGAGACATAAAAAGCTCTCTAAGGTCAGGGCGTGACACATGACTTTCGGAACGAAGGATGCATTTGAACGCAACGTCACCTTAGAGTCGCCCGGGGCGAACTGAGTACAGGAAGGGTATATGGATAATGTCTCGAGGTCCCCCAACATGCATTTCCAAGGTCAACACCATGAGCAGGGAGGTCTTGTAGGAGAGGATACTCAGATCCACAGCTTCCAGTGGTTGAAAGGGGCCTCACACAGAGCACCTAAACCAAAGCTAAATCCCAAGTGGGCACAATAGGTTCAGCGACCAGTCTTTGCCAGCGCACACACTTTTATGGACCGCACCACCAAGGGATAAGCCCCTGGAGTGGCGCCATCAATTCCCACATGACATGCTGAAATATCTACCATGTGCACTTTTAAAGTGGAGAATGCTTGCCAATACTCAAAAAGCTCCTGTAGGGAACATAACGATGTCCCTCACAGAGCACTGAAAAGGAACCAGCCCTTTATCTTGGCATAAGAACTCAAACGCCTGCCACTTTATGTGCATACAGACCCCCTGTAGAAGGTGCCCATGCAGACTGAATAGTAGCAACAACGTTAGAAGGTAACCCTTTTGCCATCAGATACAGCCCTCTCAGGGGCCAGACCAATAGGAACCAAATCCCTGGCTTTCCATGTCAAACATGCCTGTGTGTCTGGGAAAACAGGTCCCTGCCCTGCGCATCAGAAGTTGCCATGGGTCTCTGCCTCTGCCTTCCTTCGTCGAGAGAAACAGACAACAAAGTGTGCTTCCTCGCGATGCTTAAAGATCTATGTCAGCCCTGCTGAACATGACCACCCAGTGGTGTACCCACCAATACTAAGAGAGAGGGCCCCAACTGGATAGAAGATCTGCACCCGAGTTAAGGCATCCGGGGACATCTGTCACCCGAAGCCAGTGGGGGAGGAGCAAGGTTAGTTGGGAGTCCCTCACCGTCTGTTGATGTATGCCACCACAGTCATAAATATTGCCGGTTCTGACCAGCACAACCCGGCCTGATAAAGGCGGGAAGAAGCTCCTGAGCACCAGATGCAATGTTAGGAGTTCCAGGTAATTGATACGCTGTGTGCTCCGCGCAAATGTCCATATGCAGCCAAGTGATCAAAGCACATAGCTGTATGTGTTTAATTCCACTAGATGGCACTGTCACACAAACTAAATAATGCATGCGAGATGTGCTGGGATAGCTCATGCACAGTAAGACTAATTGGTTGCAGCCAGGCCGCCTGAGAATGTTTGGAGTCCTTCGTGGCTTCTTGTGAAATGTATGGGTAAATACAATATTATTCTTAATGCAGCTTTTGACAATATAATAGCATATTATGCATCCTTTGCAATGTATACAGTTCACTTGGTAATATTTGGTCAGGATGATCAACTTAGACTGTCATGCAGATTTGTAATCGGGTGTTGGTGCTAGTTACATCCAGTTACTCTCAGGCCACGTTGTGGAGTTTTTCAACTTTAAACATTATTAATGCTGTTTCCATTGGCAGGGACAGTTTTTAGAATAAACAACCCCTGTGTCCTCTGCTGGGTTTACTTTCACTAGGCTACACACGAATTGAGCTGCCATTGTACAGTGCACCCCACGCTCCAGGGGATGCGTCTGTCGTGATCACCATTCTGGGTACAACTGAATCCATGGGAGCTCCTTGACAATAACAGAGGGTCCCACCCCTGGGCCAGGACCCGTAGGCCTGGCGTGGACTCCTGAAACTACCGGTTTATAGGTGAGCGACTAGCACTCATTGCCGGAAAGACTGCAACAACAATAGCCCCAAAGGAACGGCATCTATCACAGAAGTCATCATCCCTAGTAAGCATAGGCACTGGCGAAAAAACTCACTGCATAACCCGGCCAAAATTGGGCAAATCAGAGCCAGAACCTGAACATCCCTTATGGTGATAGAAAAGCTCGATTCGCAAGTGAGTCTATCTCAAGCCCCAGAAACGTTTTCTATGAAGCCTGAGTATTTTACACCAGCATGTATGTGTGTAACAGGGCTGAGAGATTGGTTCTTTTTTCCCTTTCCACCACTCTTGACCACCATGTGTCTGACTGTGGAGTAGGGACACTTTTTATTGAACCCACATGTGGGAGAAGCAACACTTTTGACACGGTGTAACTTTGGGGTGACACAACTGTTTTTATGCACCAAGGTTTGCCTGAAGCCCTGTCCACTCTGGGTTCCGGGGCTCTGGCAATCAGTGATGTACCCTGATTGGCAGTGCCTCTTGGAGATAATTCTGTCACAACAAGCCTGACTTGGTTTAGGCGATCAGATGCGTCCCGGTAACTGGCTGCCGCCCAGCACTGGACCGCACACATTAAAAATAGACCCAGGGGAAAATCATATCAGGAAGGGAATCATACTTACCAGTTGTAGGTACCGGTGTCACACTACCTTGTAACCCAGCTGGAAAAAGGACAGACAGCTCTGAGAAGGTGCTTAACCAAGGCAGACACAGGCAGCAGGTGGATACCCACAGAACTTGGTCGCCCTCTCTCTTTGAGTAGCCTCCCATAACCAGAGACAGAGCGCACAGGAGCCAAGACTCCAGAAGACATTTGACCCGACCAACGACCCAATCCATCTCCGTGTCCCACAACTCAAACTCAGGTACGGGCACCCGGGAGAAGAAGTCACTTTTGGAAACACCCAACCCCCTAAAGAATGCTACACAAGTGTCAAGAAACCCTGCACCGCAGACTAGTAGGGGTACAGTACCTGCCGTCTCCTAGTCTGATTCGAGTGAGGGCAGCCTGAGCATCCACTGACCCGAGACATACAAGACAACAAAGGTGAGATTCTTTTAATTCATTGGGGCATGGTCAAGAACCTGAACCCGGCTTGTTGGCCTTTGTTGTTTCGGTCACGTTAGCCGTCTTACTTCTTGCTATAGCACTGCCAAGCAATTAGAAGAATAACTAATTGTTTGTGATTAGGAAAAGTATAAGAACCATACAAACTTCAACACACAATGTCCAGGGGGTTAGCATGCTCTACCATTAAGGGACAGGTTAGTTGGTGAAATGTAAGACAGTCTCGTGTTCCAATTGTTGGTTTTAGAAGCATGAATCATTCCTGTTCACAATGAGGTGAAGAGCGGAATAATTTAAGGAATGAATCCGAGCCTCATCTGTGGAAGGCGAGGCTTCCGGCAAGGCAAGGATTTCATTGACCTTGTCACGTGTGATTTTAGATCCTTCAACCGAAGTTGCGAGAGTGTGACTCCCCATAGTACGTTGCACTGACTCAAAGGGAACCAATACTATTTTTATATTAGTTTTGCGCTGTTGTAATCAGGTGGACTAAGAATATTACATTAAGTATAAGTACATAAGTACAGTAAGTACCTAATGTTACTCTAGCCACATACCACACATACCATTACAGCAGAATAACGTTGCAGCAATTTAATGTAGTATAATATTGGAAGCATATAAATAAACTGTAGTTTACCTCATGTTGAGTGTACCTTATTTAACCTGTCCGTCTGATATTACCTTCAGCTTAAGACTGTATTGTCTCTTTAGCAATGCCGAGTCAAATCTGAGGTTACATACATTGTTATTTTTGTAGCACAGGGTCTGGCAAGGTCAGCCTCTGTCCAATTAATATCAATATTATTTTATTCATTCACAACTGATATGTTCATGTGTGTACTTAATGTTTCTGTAGATTTAGTCTGCAAGACAATAATGTTACAACACAGTTAACACCATTCACTATGCGGAAACAGTCCCTACTTTGTAAAGCAACTCCTGGCATGTAGTCAATTCTGTGCAATGTGTCATCCCACTGCTAGATTCATCCCTAGATAAGTAAAGCATGTGATGGAAAGATGGTGCCGACGGTGAAGGGCATCATCGTACAAATTCCAAACTGTTTTTGCTATTATTTTTTTGTACAGAAAGTTCATACTATTATCACATATGACCGCCAAGCACGTGTGGACATCAGATTGACAGTTACTAATCTCGACTTCAAATCCAACTTCAACTCAGCTGTTCCCTTGTTCATACCAGACCCCATTCCTTTGTTTCATGGGCTACGAAAACGCTACAGGCGTAGACGCGGCAGACATACCGGCATCCTGATAAGATTGAGAAGAAGAGAATATCGATGGTCACGCCATTCTATTGGCAAATATCCAATAACTCGAGAATAAGTTGGGCTTCGTTCAAGAGTCTCCAGAGAGAACTGAAATGCTGCAATATTATATATCTTTGCAGAGACATGGCTGGATGATTCTATGTATGTAGGACTCTGTGGTTTCTCCATTTAGCAGCACAATTGGATAAAGGTGGCCTTAGGCATGTCCAAAGGGGGAGAGTGTGTGTCTCTTCATAAACAACAACTGGTGCGCTGCTTCCAGTGTGAAGGAAATTTCTAAGCTTTTGCTCACTTGATATAGAATACCTCATGGTAAGCTGCAGACCATTTTATCTTCCAAGACCTGATAAATTGCCAATGACTCTAGCCACCTAAGCCATATACTTCAATCTGCTACTGTCCGGCAAACGATACTGGAGCATTGGCTCTCAGACCAACAGGCTCCGAGAGCTTTTACACCTAAGCCATAATACTGCTAAATAGTTCATTAATGGTTACCCGGACTATCTGCACAGACCCTATCTTTCACTGACTATATGCACACTTACAAGACTATATACAGTACACACACTATATACAACCTCACACATGGGCAACATCGTGGGCAAAATCACTGGGGAAAAGAAAGCCCCCCCCCCAAAAGTACTATTACAACCTATGTGTTGTGATAATTGCGTTGTTTGCTCTATAACCTGTTAATTCATATGTCTTGCGACCGTGATATATAGGCCTAAAGGCTGAAACAATATGAAGACACAGTTGCAGAATAAATTCAACCAAACCTTTCTTTTATCTCAAAACAGGAGAGCAACCTCTGTCCAGTGAAGTCCACAAAGCATATTGTATGTACAGTAACAAACAATTACATGACCTACAGCATGGTCAAGCAAGCGAATGTTTCCAAAAATTTCGGACCACTAAACAACTATTGATTTAGAACCACAGAGAGTTACCGCAAGTCACAAAGAAAACAGAAGCTGCCTCCACTATTCCTGCACAATTTCAACTTCAACATGCCTAAGAAACCACCTAAGAAACCACAATATGAATCAACAGGAGAATATATTCTAACATATTAATGCGTTCTGTCCCCCAAGGTCGGGGCCACTGTCATTTTACAAGGATGCTATCTGCTAGCTAGGCATACTTGAGGATATGAGAGAGACAGACCAATCAAATTCTGCTGAGATCATAAGATTAATTTCAGAGCAATTCATGACATTTAGGAAATTGTTATGTTGAGTTTCGCCATCTAAATTAACCCCAGGAGGCTAGACTGCAGCGTGAGGTTACTGCACTGAGCCAATCAAACAATGATTGGTCACCGGACAGGAAAAATAATTAGCCAGGCTGCCCATAGTTCAGGTGGGTCTTTTCCAGATACTTAAATGCCTTTCACATGATGTCAGAAAGTAAGACACCATGCGGCAGTAGAAACGACTCTGGGATGTCACAGCTCTTAATGAGGTAGGCTATATAGTCACAGAGATGTGGGGCTCTCTGGCTCTCTAGAGTCCCATGGGGGTGAAGGAACCAGTCCTTTGCTTCAGAAAACTTTTAATGAGAAAATGGGAAACTTTGTTCCATGTTGCATGTTTTTTCTTATTTGGAAATATAGAAAAAGTGTTAATCAAAGAGGTAGGTTAAAATATGTTAGAGGATTGGGATTTTCTATGTTTATTTTTTATAGTGCTAGTGATAAGACATTCATACAATATTTCCTGAGCATTTCCCGGTACATTAAGTAATGCATTGAAGGTGTACATTACAGAGATAATGTGATGAATGACAATGCAACCGTTGACAGATTCAAGTATATTCATAATTCCCATGTGATAACAATTTTCATGAATATATTCAAAAAGGATCTATTTTTAAAGTGAGTCACAGTGTGTGACTTGCTGACAGACATTCCCAACCCTTTTTGATGAATGCAATATGCTTGTTAATTTGAGAATATTTCATATTTTGTATATTCACAGCCTTGGCATCGGCAGACACGCCTCAATCAGGCTAATCCGGGCAGGGGCTTGGGCAGGAGAAAGAAAAAGATTAAAGAAGGCCACATTTTCAACAGTCTGATCATTCAAATTTGACTGTCATTTCTGACATTGATGATTGACATTCTTCCCGGCCACAATGTCACTTTTATGAAAGCAAAATCGACCAAATGTTACCATTAATATGTTTATAACTCAAATGCATCAGGTACAGTTACGGCCAAATATATTGGCACTCTTGAAATTCCAAAAATAAGTTGATATAGTTGTCTCCACACCGTTTTATTTGATTTTCAACATTGTAGAACCAATGTTATTCTTGTAAAATGTATTTATACATTTCTTGGAGTTTTTTCTGTTTTCAGCTTTCGCCATAGGTTATGGATATGATTCAGATCTGGACTCTTTGCTGGCCACTCCAGCACAGCAGCATTTCTTCTTGAACCATTCCAAGGTGCTTTTGATGTGTGTTAAGGGTTGTTGTCCTGTTGGAAAACCCAGAACCTTCAACAGAGACATGTTTGGACACTGGGTTGAATATTGCACTCCCAAACACCTTGATAAACTGCTGATTGCATGATGTCTAACACACATTCAAGGCCCCCAGTAACAGAGGCAGCAAAGCAACCCCACAGCATTATCGAACCTCCCGCATGTTTGACTGTGGGGAAGTGGGGTTATTTTCTTTGAATGCTTCATTTAGTCATTGGTATTTGTGGTTGTAGAACATTTCCCAAACTGTGGGGCATGGCCCACTGAGAGAGACCCCTAATCAGAATCTTAACCAATCACCGGCATGACGAAGATACATGAAATATCCACAAAGAACAGTTATTCCCTCAACACAAAATAAATCAGCTACACAGGCCTCTGAGGAGGGTCGTGATGTAATTACTTTTACATGCTTTGAAGAGGACATAATACGAAGCCCAAAATAACACACGACTCATCTCTAGAAGCAATAAATGTGATATCATTAATGCAACATGTTGCTACCTCAGTTTACAGAAAATCCCACGAGCTCATACCACTTTCTAAGAATGCTATGCAAATATGTTTACACCTGAAATCAAAGAGGAGCATTTAGCTATGCAACAGTATGTCTATAAACTACAGCTGTTCATAAGCAGCCAATAGCAGCAGCTACTGTACTTATGTATTAAAATACTCCAATTGTCAAGAGCTCACCCATTAGTATCACAGCACAGTTGGTCCGGTATCACAGCACATAATTGCCGGTCCGGTCTAAATCAAGGGTGCTTTGGCAGGTTATTACAATGTTTCTTTTCACAGAATCAGTCAATCTGATGTGACCGATCATGCAGCAGACAAACTTTGGTGTTCCTCAAATTCCTCCCGGGAGAAGGGCATTGTTCACTGGGGACAATGTGAATTAATATACGTTATTCAAGTAATAAAATATGAAAACCTTTAGGCCAGCTATTTAGTAACGAGAGCATACAAAAACGTTGAGTAAATGAGTCCGAGAGATAACCCAACAGATGGAGCTTTTGCAATAAATAAGCCATGGCCCTCTGTGACCATGAGAGTAAATACATTCCACCCACAGAGAAAAAACTATGTGTTTTATTTCATAATGGAAACATCCCTCTTATTTCTTTCCCCAGCCTGTGCTGTAATCTACTGTGTCGACGTCCACTAGAAATACAGACTGCAGTGCACAGTCTTTGCTATCCCAGCCTCAGATCTTTATTTATCATACAGTACTGTGTCTTGGGGAGGGCCCCCTTATGACTTCTGTGCATGGGAGCCTTAGAAAGGGAGCTCAACATGAATGACAACTGTCCTGGAAATCAATAGCACGCCACGTGCCAATCTTGACATGCAGTCGACATGTAAGGACAATTTTATTGCGATGTTGCCTGAACTTCACGACCTACGGGAATAAAAATATATATGTTTTCAAGAGGAAGAGGCAGAGAGAATCTATCATATCAATTATCACTTGCGAGGTGCATCGTGACATTTTCAAGTCCTCAGAAATAGTTTTAGAAGTATGATCTCTACAAAGCAAACGAAACCAAGACATGAAACCAACCTGGGTCAATACTGTGGCCAGGCTTAATGGAATGTCTGCCGTGTGCCCTTGGCAGACTGGCTAGTACAGTACATCCCAATTTCAACAAAGACTTTCCAAACTAAGGTGCTGCCAATGCCATGCTTTCAAGTAAGAGATACAAAAGATTTGACTCAAACTGAACCTCCTATTATGACAGAATAGGATATTCAACAACATTCAACAATTGTATGAGGCAGTCTGCAATGTGGAACATTGGCTGCTGTAGTTTATGTTAATAGAGTACCAAGAGCCAACACAGACAGAGGAGAGGAGCTTTCTCTTTGGAGCCAGTAGAGGCAGAGGGAAGGCACAGGGAATGGGTGAAGTAGGAGGCGGCAAACAGGTGGTGGTTTTCATTTCTTTTTTTCAACCCCCTCTCCAGCAGGCCACGGCAGCCCAAGACTATGGGGGGAACTAGACCTTGTTTGAGCCCTTTAATTGGAATAAAGATGCAGTTATTCTAAAATCTATAGAAGGTGAAATAAACATTTGACTTAAAAAAATGATGAGCAATGATGTTTGAATCAGGAGTTTTCAGTTTCCATATACAGTAGATACATTCGGGAAGCCTACAGAAGTAAGGCTAAGCACTCTTCTGTAACATACTGGGTGTAGTGGGTGAGAAGTCAGGCGCAGGAAGCAGAGAGTTCAGGGTAGTGCTAATTTAATGCACAAAACGGTAAACATAAGCCAAACCCACGAAAACACAGGGCGCACAACAAAACAAATACCCCAAACACAGGGACTTAAACTGTCCAGCAAAACCCACGAAATGGGAAACACGTAACCCCTAGACGTGCACACAAGTTACACAAAACAATCCCGCACAAAGAGCAGACTGGCTAAAAAAGACTGACTAATCAGCCTAAAACACAAACAGGTGAAACCAATAAACAGAAAGGGGAAAAGGGATCAGTGGCAGCTAGTAGGCCTGTGACGACGACCGCCGAGCGCCACACAAACAGGAAGGGGATGAATATTTGGCAGGAATACTTTCTTATTTGACTAATAGTGTGCTAGGATGAACGACATCAATCTTTAAAATGGCTGCTAACTGTTGACCTGGCTGGTTTTAAGATTAAAATTCCCACACAGTTTTACAGGATCATTATTACAAAGCTTCCAAATGTCCTAATTCTGGATAAAGCTTTCTCAAAGTGCATGTCTCAAATTTCCTGTTACATAAAATGATCCTGATTACTAAAGTGATTTACTCAATGGTAATTCAGACAAGGATCACAGGGAAATTACTAGCCTTTATAGAAGTTGAGTTGAACTGTTTACCAATGTAATTATGTCATACGGTAGCCACATACTGTCAGCCAAACCTTAGTAAAGCCTTGCCCACTCATTTGCAGGGAGGCAGAGGAGTTTGTTAGCACAGACACAGTGATGGAAACAGCATTATGCAAAGCTGGGGAGCGAGACATAGTGGGAATGAATGTGTTCTGAACTGCAGTAGTGTGATGTATCACTGTTTTGCACTGAGTATCAAACAGCAGCAAGTGAGAGAACCCAGTACGATACAACATACAGTAATTACTGGAGTAGGGATGGAAGGCACCTCAAGGGCAGGATTAGCTGAGAAGTCAACTGTACTGAGCTCTGGCTGTAAAACGTCAGATGAGGGGGATGCATAAATCATCCCTGACAGGGCATCTGACGTAGAGACTCAGTGAGCCCTGCAATCCTGGACGCTGCTGGAAAATGAAACCACTAAGGCGAGTGTGAGGAAAAGGAAGAATACTAATGAATGGGAAAATTAAATAACGTTAAATGTGGATAAAGAGTGGGAGTACAGATTTACAGAAATGCACTAGACTTGACTTTTGCTAACTATAGACAGTGAGGTGCAGGTGGATTGGCAAAGACCTGTCCACGTGATCAATAGCCCTATACAGTAACTGACTGCAATCCCCCTCTGTCTTTCTAGGGAGTGATTGATATACCTGCCAACGCATACTGGCAGGCTACCAGTGTTGAAATCAAACTGAAATCATTGTAATTCTGACAGACTGACTGATGTGGATGAAAGAGAGGAGACTAGGGGAGTAGTTACAGACAGGCAAATGAGGGAAATGTCTTGTTACACAACTTTCCTACAGCACAAACATTTGTGTAATTGACTGGGTTTAGCTTTCATGACAACGGTGGAGCTGATATTTGCTGAGGTAAGAAAGCAACCGGAGCAAAAAATATCAATAGTGTGTCAAGTGAAAGACATGGAGGTAAGAAAGGAACTTTTAATTGGCTAAAGTTGTGCACAACCTGGCACATTTTCCAATGCCCAAAAAATGTCTCCCATGTCTCCCATGTCTCCCATGTCTCCCATGCCTCCCATGCCTCCCATGTCTCCCATGTCTCCCATGTCTCCCATGTCTCCCATGTCTCCCATGTCTCCCATGTCTCCCATGTCTCCCATGCTCACTGCAATACAGCTTTTGATTGATACATAAAAGTTCTACAACACAACAATCAGTGTTAAAGATGGGAGATTTTCCGACCCACATACCTAGATTAGGTTGATTAAAAATAATGCTTATCTAAGTATGTTGTTGGAAGCATTTCAAATTTAACCTTAAAAGATGCTCAATGCAACAAAATAACGTAATTTATATTCTGACTGAATAATTATTTTTCCCCCGCAGTGCCCACTTGCTCAAACAATCAGGGATTCTTGAGGATTCAAAGAAATGGCAACTTCTATTCCCCTTGACTCTTTCCCATGCTGTTTTCTGTTCTTATGAACAGCTTTAACTAAAACAGTGTGTTCCAAGCTGAGAGGCAGTTCTCTTCACGTAATAATTGCCATGCTAAAGGCATGGATGTGCTAGGGCAATAAGGTGGGGTGCCAATCCCTGCACGGCAGGCTGGTAAGTGAGCGCTGCTGAGCTTACAGGTCAAGGATCACACATTCTAATATTCAACCTTGGGTCTGGTAGTATTAGCATGTTTTTCAATTGCTTTTACAAGGTGAGGAGATAATGGGAACAGAGGCTGTCCTTGGATCTAGTTCTTCCTTTACCTTGAGCCAGAGAACCAGAGACAGCTAATGTGATATTACACCCTCTCAGGTAGTTGGACTGGATTTAAATCATACAGAACATCCTTGTAATGATTGAGTAACTCTAAAAGACACATAAAAGGAAGTGCCTGTGAAGCTTCATGAATATTTTTGATGTAACTGTTTGATGTATCCAAAACCATGATGGTACCCATGTTTTGCCAGATGATGCAAAATAAGTGAAATGTAGGATGCCGCAAGATATCATGAAATATGTCAATGGACTAAGGATGTTATGCAATGATATCAACTTAGGACAGTCAGGACACAATATTTCCTGAGTTAGTAGTAGCTAATACATTTTTGGCAAAACACAATCAAATTCGGTCTTACTGCTAGACAGACTCGTTCGATTAACTTTGATGCAATCGTGCCAGACATCATATGGGGGAGAATGGCTCAGTATGAGAGTCCAAGAGCCAATTCCAAGAGCCAATTCACTCCAGCAGAGCCATTGGGTTGAAAGTATTGATGTGCAAATCACATGGCTGATGTTCCAACGTGTGAAACACACTCTCCTGTTAACACACGAAACACACACACAACCCACTGGGCACACACTGGTTGAATCAATGTTGTTTCCACATAATTTCAATGAAATTACGTTTGTGCCCAGTAGGAGGTGTTCAGGCATGCTTCCCAGCTGAAACAGTTTGGAAGAGCATATATTATGACATCATTTTGTGACGTTTTTGTTTGTTTTGGACTTCGGTAAAGGCACAGGACATTTTTTCTTGAGGCAAGCTGAAGTCGGTAGCCGAAGTCGGTAGCTCACCTTTTGTCGGTGATTAGTCAACAGTAGGGATTCTTCAGTAAAGTTTTTGTTGTCATTCAACGAGAGACATCTTGTTTTCCTCCACATTTAGTCATTCAGACATACTGCACATAACATTTTAGTTAGATGTAAAAATTAAGATTTCCTCTGCAAAAATGACAAAATTAATGACAGATTTATTTTGTTTTCCTGCATTAATTCTGACTTTTAAGCAAGCTTATACTGGCTACAGCATCTCAAAATGGACAAACAGTACTATTGCTGCTATTTTTCTCATTTTTACAAGCAAAGTTCTTTGAAGGGAATATGTGAGCAAACTACAGTATTTTGGTTCGGCTAGCCGAGTTTAGCAAGCCGCCAGCTGAACTGAGGCATGCTGACGTCTTCAGGCTCATACTTGGAAATGAAACTGCTGAAAAACTGCTGATGACTTGATGTTTGTGATGTTCCAAAGGTGTTGGTGATGGTGATGGTTTTCTGTTCTCACTGTGTTGAAAGTAAGGCCGTGTCAAAAATCTGTCTTGCCTACTATAGGTGTCACGCCTGCTCCCGCTCCTCATCTCTGGGTCTCGAGGGCGCCAGGCTACCCATCATTGCGCACACCTGTCACCATCATTATGCGCATCAGTGCTCGCTGGACTCACCTGGACTCCATTACCTTGTTGATTGCCCCTCCTATATCTGTCTGTTCCCTGGTTAGATCCCTGTATCAGCATTATTGTCGTTTTTGTTTTCCCTGTCCAGACGCTGCCCGTATTCTGTTCCTGTCTGTGTTTCATTTAAATGTTTCACTCCCTGTACTTGCTTCTCGTCTCTAGTGTCTGTCCTCACAATAGGCTACTTACTAAAACTTGAAATACTGTGTACTCAATTGTACTACATACTATTTAAAATGTACTGTTTAGTAGGAATGTATGAGGTAAGCAACACATAACACACTAGGCTCACCCATACTGACAATGTGTCACCTGAAGCGCAACTGCGTTGTTTCTGTTGTTTCCCGCCACATTCCTTCATTTTATCAGCTATAAACAACTATTAATCAGCTGTTATCAAACGCACGTGGGTATGAAAAGATGATTTCCTATCTCAATAGCATGCAGGGAATTCTATTACATGAAAAGCCTAAATTATATTTGACATCCTAGCATTTAAATCAAGGTCAATTTTCACAATTTCACATACTAAAAAACATAATATTTTCACCTACCCAAGTATAGAACCCAAGTATAGGTATTCGGACAAGACCTAAGACCTTTTTAGGTAACCGGTATACAGTATACGTGTCCTTGACAAGAGGAATGAAATCTGACAGGCCACCGCAGGCTCCACTAACCTGTAAACTATTACTGCTGTCAATCTCAATGCACATGGCTCCACAAGCCACAGCTGGTGGACAGGCTTCCATTTCAAGGTAGCGATTAAGTCCCTTGTTTTTCACCTGACACCAACTGCTGCTATCAGTGATTGAATGATTAAAACTATGGTTCCCTTTGACAAGCCTGTCAGAGCAGATAGGCAGGTCCAAAAGGCTTTCCAAGACAATACCCTTTATGCCTTTGACTCAAGACGGTATCTGATGTTGTGTTCTTCACACTGTTGGGATTTGTTTGATCTAATCGATTTTAAATTCAGACTCAATTATTTAAACTGTGCATTTCATGCTACAGGGATACATTTTTTTCTTGGTTATATTGTTTGTAACACAGATCAATCTAGACTACAGTTTTCTCTTTTTCTAAGTTCAATATAAACAATCTCAGGTATAGTTTGACCTTGGTATCTCGGCCCTCATTCACTGATGACACCAACTGTTCAGCTAATGCTGAGGGCAGTAAGCCAGTGTCCTGGGGCTAGCACAAATCATGTTGGCCGAGGTTGTTGTATCTCTAGCCAATGGGAAATTGTCCCATGTCCCTAGATTAGTGTGAAGCACAACCCTAACTACTAACAGCCGCGAGAGAATCGCAAACTCACTTTACTAACAGCTATGAGCAAATACAAACTCCCTTTACTAACGACCATGAGCAAATAATAAACTCACTTTACTAACAGCTATGAGCAAATAATAAACTCACTTTACTAACAGCTATGAACAAATAATAAACTCACTTTACTAACAGCTATGAGCAAATAATAAACTCACTTTACTAACAGCCATGAGCAAATAATAAACTCACTTTACTAACAGCTATGAGCAAATAATAAACTCACTTTACTAACAGCCATGAGCAAATAATAAACTCACTTTACTAACAGCTATGAGCAAATAATAAACTCACTTTACTAACAGCTATGAGCAAATAATAAACTCACTTTACTAACAGCCATGAGCAAATACAAACTCCCTTTACTAACGACCATGAGAGGATAGTAAACTCACTTTCCTTGTGTTTGTGACTGGAAGCTTCTGCATTCAAAGAAATCTACTGAACACAACCCTGGCCTGAACGTAAACAGTCACAAGACTATTTCACACTGATAAAGATCATCAATAACGCAGCAGCTTCCATCAGTCCAGTCTGGCGTAGCAGAAATTTATCATTGCAATTTCAGACAGTATATATGCCGTATCGGCCTCACAATGAATCACTCAATGAGGCTTGTTCAAACGTGATTTATATAGGATTTCACAGGCAATCATTCACAAATGGTATTTTAACCATCTTATAAAACAGGGAATAATCTCAAGAAGAAGCAGCAGTAAATTGAACTGTCAAAACAAAATATGGGAGGTAGTTTATCAGAGACCACAATGTGACTACCAATGTTCCCTATTTGTCTGGGCTTTGAATTTCCCCTTCCATTGAGCAGCAGAGAATTTCTCTTCATGTCATGTTGCTCTAGTGTGTGATGCTGGCTGCTGCATGCTGGGTAATAAGGAAAGGGAAAACTCAGGTGAGGTCAGAAATTCAATTCTGCACTTGAAGAAATAGCTCAAACTTATTAGATAAAAATGTCTGACTGGCCTGGAAATAGTCTTCAGATGCTGATATTATGGCATTGGTTTATGGTTGAGAACAATAAATGTGTTTACCCTCTATTTCCTCAGGGTTGGAGGCTAATTTACAGAAAAAGTTTTACCAAACAGGGGATCAATAGATTGTATACACAGCCTCAAGCTGTCTGGCCTTGATTGCAGCTGGGCACAGTTAAATCATCATTTAACCCTTACATTAAATCATAATATGCAGTATATCTGAGAAAAATTGCCAATTATAGAGGGCTCTAACGAAACAGTATTTTTTATCTAACAATGCCTGAGAAATCAGAACTCTTTGCCTGAGAAATCAGAGCGTCCAGACATTCTGTTTGTGTAGGGGCCATCTGTTGGCTGAGAGAAGGTGAGAGACTCTCAGGTCCTCAGCAGGCTGTCGAGTGGGCAAGGCCTGATTGGTCTATTTTGATGCTGATGGTGTACCAGCAGGATTTTGATGGCACCTGGGCTCTCACCAACCACTTACTGCATGATTTCAATCAATCAAGGGTGCCGGTGCACTGCCCAGGTTGCTAAGATTTGACTCTGACTGCATGGGATCATTATGTTATTTTTTAGAATGTGTGATTCACTCATGCTTGGAAATCGTCTCATCTGTTCAAAATGAGGCAATTATTGCCTGCAACGGCTAAACTTGGTGATAATAAGGCCATTACGTATAACATGATTAGGTGCAGTTATTACTTGCAAGTGCAAAACATGGACGCAATAAAAAATGTGCACATTGTGCTTTTATGATGAAGGTTTTGTGAGCAGACCAGACAATGTGTCCCTACCAATCTCAGCCACACACACAGTGGAGAGCGGCTCCCTCCCTCTCCTCTCCACATTGACAAAGCCGCCCACATACTGTAGAGTTCCTGCACAGCTCAGCTTGATGTTTCATCATGTGCCTTTTCCTTATGTGACATGTAGCATGGGAAGTCTGAGAAAGGAGAGGCAGGCTGACAGTGTGAGTAAGGAGGGTGAGTGTTCCACACAAAAAACCTTTTGTCCTGTCATCGCTGGTATGGGGGAGCATGTGAATGAACTGTTGAGCTTGGGTACCATGGCTCAGCTGAATCTAGTTTACCAGAGAGTTATATTTGCAAAACAAGAACAGTTTTGATCAGAAAGAAACGTGCCATCCCTGGTACAAGGAGCAATAAGGGAACATCTATTATAATCTATGTAAAGAATGTATACGAATGTATACGAGTTCTAATGATCCTGTGAAATATAATTCAGATGAGTGCAAAATCTCTATGAAGACACATGTTATAGTCTTCTGAATCTACTACATCTAGCCTTAGTGCAACAAATGAACACATGCATGTAACTTATTGTACTTGATGCATTCACTTTACTGGCCAAACCCAGATCCAGAGTGAGAGATTGGAAAGCAATAGCATTTCATTTGTGTTCCATCTGTTTCCTGGTCTATAATCCTGTGCTAGTCATTCCCAGTAGGCCGGCCTCACTATAAAAGTGTGGCATTTATGAGAGACCATGTTATAACAACATGGCTACATCCAGTAAGACATTAAGGAACAGGTAGGAAGAGAGGAAACTTCCACCAGAGCTAGTTAGAGCTGAAGCGCAAGACAAATGAATGTCCTAAAGGGGTATTTTTCATTGGTATTGTTGGAGCTCAGCTCAGACAAAAGGTATTATTCAGAATTTATGCTTTTGGGATGTTGATATATTTGAATCCCAGTCTAATTATTTATGCCTGACAATTGTGACACCATTAACTTTTTATTATTAAAAAAATGTTTGGAACTCAGTCTGGGTCTCAACTTACTGTTGAGAGTTAGAGTAGTGGAATAGGCATGGTGAAATTTCAAAATTTGGTTGTGCATCAGCAGTTTTTCTCATTATATCAGTCACTGACAGTCACTCAATTAGCCATGTCTGTAAAAACTTTGTAGATTGGTAAATTAGTCTAGCAGCCAGCTATCTAAATTTATAGTAATCTTGGTCGAATTACCGACCCAGGGGCCCACACTGATATCACTCAGATATCATATTAAAAATTAAAAAATGTCTCTCCACCCTATGGCAAAACGAGTAGAATTACATGAAATTAGTTATAAAATTGCTAAATCTTTTCTCTGCAAAATGTGTAGAATTGCAACAGAATTGCTTTAAAACTCCAACATTTTCTCTCTGCTGTCAAGATTATAGGCTAGTGCAAAAACAATTATTTGTCTGTTGACAGAGACAGCGATACAACCAGATACCCATGTCCATTCATCTTCACCTACACTTTCAAACACATTCTGGTAACAATGACTGCGGCAACCTCTCAGAATGAAAAAAGCAACACATCTATTATTGTGGGTTGTCTGTTATCAAAATCATCCCTGGTTATTGTATCGTCAAGTAACACAAAAATCATATACCACTGCATTTTTGACAAATGAAAAGCATGTGAATTGTAGAAGTGATGTTGACCACCACCATTCTCAGTCCTAATTTAGAACTTAATTAAAGACAACTGTGTTTAGAAACTCATCCCTCTTCCTTGCATACTGACGACGGAGCAGAGTGCAGACTGTGGCTATGCACCTCCACACTGTCACCTAGTTGGTCACTGTCACCCGTCCACTGTGAAATCTTCCCATATCTTCCTGGCACTAATGTAAATTCCATGAAAAGAACAGAAGAGTCAAACAGGATTTTTCAGCCTAATAGAACAGAGGGATACTCTAACACATACACAACCATTACAATCACAGTTCTGTTGTATGAATACTCAGGGAGAAAAAGGTATAGATTCACACACAGAGTGCTGCAGATGTTTATTAACTTTCACAGAAGACAGGAATCACAGAAGGAACTAAATAGGGAGCTGATGAGACCAGGTGAGAAATGAACAGAGGTGAAATCAATTAACAAAAATGAAAGACAGGGCTACGTTCCAGAACACAAAGAAAAAGAACACAAGGTTGACTAAGAAAATAAAATCATCTTAGGTAGACAGATGGTTTCAAATGAAAATAATGACATTTTAGGGAATGATATTTGACCATCTAGGCTATTTCCAGGAAATACCTGGGAAATCTCAGGCAGGTGTGAAAGAAAGAGGAGTTGAGGAGGTGAGAGGTACTGTAAGACCGCATAATACAGATGAGGAGACTTTAAAACAAGGTGACAATTAACATTCTGTGGTGATTACTGTAACTGTGGGAAGAGATTCAGAGATTATGAACTTCATGACAAAATGTGATTATTCGATCTGATAGACTATGGCGGAATAACTTTGTGTGGCAATTCCAGCTTGTGACAACTCTGCAGAACTGCCTCCAGAACAAGATTCATTGGGAAAAACGCTAACCTCTGAACATTTTTACTTTTTAGTCATCTAGCAGATGATCTTATCCAGAGCAACATACAGTTTGTGCATTCATCTTAAGATCGATAGGTGGGACAACCACATATCACAGGCATAGTAAGTATATTTCTCCTCAATAACGTAGCTATCAGTAGTTTGATGGCACAAGCGGGGAGCCCAGGCAACAACGAGTTGCAGTAGTCCAAACGAGAGAGGATTGAATTAGGATCTGCACCGCTTCCTGTGTAAGGTAGGGTCATACTCTACGGATGTTGTAGAGCATGAACCTGCAGGAGCGGGTCACTGCTTTGGTGTTGGCTGAGAACGACAGTGTGTTGTCCAGGGTCACGCCAAGGTTATTTGCACTCTGGGAGGCAACCATACGAGGCTACAGCATAGTATACATACAGTGATAAAACATAAGTATTTTTTGCATCCTTGTGTTGCAGAAAATGTCATGGCGCTGGAGAGACAGAGAGGGAAGAAGAGTTTGAGAAAAAGAGAGGGAGAGAGAGAGAGAGAGAGAGAGAGAGAGAGATTCTCACATTCAAAATAACTTCTAAGATGTCTAGCATCTGACATGCTGTTTGGAATTGCGGTAAACTGCTATCTATTTTTCATCACATCCTGATGTTGATGTTTCTTAGCATCTGTTTAGAGGTGTGTGTCTGATCTCTGGTAATAAAGATATCATGCAGGGAGGATGTGAGATGCTTTGAAGCGTCAGTCACTTCCTGTCTGTGTTAGAGATGTTAGGCTTTACTCAGGGCTTTTACTGAGAACAGACCTGAGTTGTATCCCAAATGACAATATATTCACTACATAGTGCACTACTTTTGACCAGGGCTCATAGGAAATAGTGTGCTATTTGGGACATAGCCCTAAACTGTGCCACATCTTCTATTTTTTTCTTCTCACATTCTATAATTAGGAATGAACATTTCAAATGGGCAGAGCTCTAGGGACGGTCCTAGGCTTCTCTCTGGACCATGTGCCAGTGGATGGGAGGGGAGGGAGGGAGGAAGTAACTTGTTATCAAATACTTTACTGTGGAACAATGTCATCCACAAGACAATAAAATATAATACCATTACATAACATGTTACATTTTACTTACTCCTAATTAGCTTTGTTATATTGTATTAATAAAATACCATACAGTATAAGTAATGCTATGAATATGATCATGATGAGTAATGCTGTGTCTTTCAGACTTTTCACTGACAGCCTACTTTAGCCCAATCCTCTTTACTGAACACAGTATAGCCATAATTCACATGAGCACTATTCAGCAGACCAATCTCATATAAGTGTTTCTGTTTTACAGATATCCATGCATACGCACACAAATCCTTTCAGGGCTATTGTCACATGTATAATTGGCTCTCAACACAGATAAATAATGTCTGTAGTCGTCCATTAGTCACACTTTGCCTCATGACAAAGGAGATCATCAGCAAAGCAATTTGCTGCATAATGAGACAGACTTCTTCATCTATCATTATTCCTTTTTGGGGGGGGATTTTAATGTGAATGTGAAGATCACTTATAGTTTTCTAAGTGAAAAGCAGCATCAACACCCATATCAAACACATTTGATTGTAGTACTGATGGAGCAGAGGCAATGCATCAACATCTATTTACAATCTAACACGTAACACAAGTGTTCGATACACCAAGGCCAGCATGCACTTTGTGCCTTTACTAAAATGTTCACGACATATTATCTACCAATCCTAATATGAATTGAATGCTGTCTACTTTATTTCCTGTCTTCCACTTCACAAATGACATGCGAACACTCCAAAGTGTGAGAGTTGGTATTCACCTGCCAATTGTCTCCATTTTCTCTGATGACTAAGGTAAATATAACAACTCCCATAATGTAACACATATTTAATGATAAGTTAGTCATTCATGCCAGTGAGCGAGAGAGTCCTCCAGGGAGACAGTCAAAATGCATTTTGGTCCAGTCCGTACTGAAGACTGCTAATAAAGAGGATACAGTGTGGATATTTCAGATGTGCCAGTTATGACTGCCATCCAGAAAGAGGTATCAGGGATGGATGAATGATTGGTAGCGTGCAGGAAAGGTCTTGGGCTCCACCAAGTGGCACCACCAGCACCTCTCACACTGCTGCATGTTGTAGGCTACATGTAATGATTGTTGAAGAATATGATGCCTCTTTTGCTCTCTCATTTGTTGTAATGGGGTTATTTACAGCTAGTAAGGAATCTCTCTCTCTATCTATCTCTCTCTCTCTCTCTCTCTCTCTCTCTCTCTCTCTCTCTCTCTCTCTTTCTCTCTCTCTCTCTCTCTCTCTCTCTCTCTCTCTCTCTCTCTCTCTCTCTCTCTCTCTCTCTGCACTATTTACAACACTATTTCAATATAAGGAATGTCTCACTGTTTCGAACCATGAAGGAAAGGTTGCCTGACAACCGAATAGTTCAAAGAAAATTCTACAGCTTTTCTTATTTTCAAATGACAGTAAATCAATAAACATGGCTCATCACTGAGGACTTAACATGGTCCTTTCACACCAGAACAGTCGTGAAGAACGCTCAGTGTTGCCTTTTCTCTCTCAGGAGGCTGAAATGATTTGGCATGGCCCCTCAGATCCCCAGGAACTTTTACAGCTGCACCATCGAGAGCATCCTAACTTGTTGTATCACTGTCTGTTATGGCAACTCCAGCACCCTCGATCGGAAATCCCTACAGAGGGTGGTGCGGACAGCCACGGGCATCACTGGGGGTGAGTTTCCAGCCACCGGAGACATGGACTGTTCTCCATACTCCTGTCTGGCAGGCGGTACCAGTGCATCAAGGCTCAGACCAACAGACTCCTCAACAGCTTCTATGCATTGGCCATAAGACCGCAAACGGCCAAAAACCAGGGGCATAACTATCACTGGGGGGACATCCACATTCTGAAATTGCATTTTTATTCCACCCTCCAGTTTTATCATTGGAATGTGATACAAAATGAGGCAAGGTGTGCTTTAGGACCATGCAGATGCCTCAGAGCGGTCGGGTAGGCTGTTTGGAGTGTTTATACAACTGGATAAAAATATATTAATAATGTCTCCCCTACTTCTAAAACCAAAGTTGTGCCCCTGCTAAAAAACAACCTCTCTCCCTCTACAACAGACTATCCACACGGACTCTATACCCACCCACAGGTCTTTACACACTCACACCTTCACTGTCACTCGTACTCACAAACACACATAATTACATACACACACTCACATATACCCTCACTCACACACTCATTACTGACACCACAAGCTTACACCCTCACACCTACGCTGCTGCTAAATGATTATTGATCAGATTCATTACTACCATTATGCTGCTCTTATTGATTATTGAGTGCCATTACCATTAGTGTCCATCTATTTATCCTGCTACTGGTCACTATTACTCCTGTTTACATGTTGATATTACCATGAGTATATTATCACAGTATTTATATATTCCTGCTTCCAGTCACTTTTCAGCACTGTTTACACTGCTATATTGGTTGCTTTTATTATTATTGTTTATCCTGCTACCTTTCTCCTAATCCCTGCCTACATGTACATACCTACCTACCTCAAGTACTCCAGTATCCCTGCACATTGAACATTTGGTACAGGCACTGACCCTGTACAGAGCTTACTTTTACTTTTATTTCTTACTTTCTTATTTTTTTAAATTTGATATTTGTCAAACACTGCATCGTTGTGAAGGGCTCACAAGTTAAGTATTTCACTGTGCTTGTGACAAATAAAACTTGAAGCTTAATGCTACACATTCAGAAGAGTTTGAGTCATTGCTACTTTCAATACAGCCAGAAGGCGCCACGCAGAGGTTTAGAAATGAATGTCCTCTTTATCATTTAAGTGTACGAGGCAATATGAGCTATTCATTGATGGACACTAGGGGGCAGGCTAACATAGAAACAGCGGCGTCACAAATACAGTTTGAACCTCTCAAATTGGTTGTTCTGTGTAATGTTATTCACTGTATATATTTATATAAGGAGTGCATTCTGTAAGCAAAATATACATACAGTAGGAGAACAAGTACATTCTGTCAGTTTTTCCCAATTAGATACTTTGCATTAAGTATTCAGTAAGTATTTCCCTATGAGATATTTCTGTATCATTAATTATGATATATTGATACTGAAATAAATAGGTAGCTGATTGACAGTGATAGGAATGAGACCCTACAGGATAAGTAACCTACTTTAAAATGTATCATATAAAATAGATACAACTGAGGTCAGCTGGAAGTCTTCAGTTCTGCCAGCTTTCAATGTCAACTCTACTGTATGTCATGAAAACTAACACAAGGACAGTACTGTCAAGACTAATGACAGTGCTGCACTGAATGGACAATCTGTCTGAAAGAGTAATATGCTCCCAGTGATCATGTTTGAAGGTTGTTGTCATGCTTAACTGAATACGCTAATATTCAGGTGGGTCAGTATCATTCAGTCAACCCAAGACCCACAAGTCACACATTGCACCAAGGATTTTGCTCTTCTAGTTCTTCAATTCTTAGTTACTTCTTGGTTGCAGACGGCGATATGATTGGTTGTCGCAACCAGAAATGTCCTTGACTCACCGTTGTCACCGTTGTCAGGGGGAGCCAGCAGCAGTTGCTGCATGGCAATTTGTTATTCCTCCATCCCCAAGGATGTAGTGACATTGTTCAGTGTCACTTTGTGCATGTGGAATATCTATCTTAAGGTCAATGCTCATTCGCAATTCACTGTGCTGTTGGAAACTGCAACCTGTTTCATTGGCTGGTATTTAAACCTGTAACAAATGATGAACAAATTAAGGATTAACGTGATAGAAAATACATAGATAAATCATATGGCTTACAAAGACAATGGGGATAACTGATACTGAACTCCCATGGACTCCTATTGTACATGTTATTCTACAGTGACCTTCGGAAAGTATTCAGACCCCTTGACTTTATCCACATTTTGTTATGTTACAGCCTTATTAGAAAATGGATTAAATAAAATCAATTCCCCAGCAATCTACACACAATACTCCATAATGACAAAGTTAAAACAGGTTTTTAGAAATTGTTCAAATTCCTTTTTTCCATAAGTATTCAGACCCTCAGACTCAAAATTTAGCTAAGGTTTATCCTGTTTCCATTGATCATTTGTGATATGTTTCTACAACTTGATTGGAGTCCACCTGTGGCAAATTCATTTGATTTGACATGATTTGGAAAGTCACACACCTGTTTATATAAGGTCCCACAGTTGACATTGCATATTTGAGCAAATGAGGTCGAAGGAATTGTCCGTAGAATTCCGAGACAAGATTGTGTTGAGGCACAGATCTAGGGAAGGGTACCAAAAGTGTCTGCAGCATTGAAGGTTCGCAAGAACACAGTGCCCTCCATCATTTTTAAATTAAAGATGTTTGGAACCAAGGCTCTTCCTAGAGCTGGCCCCCTGGCCAAACTGAGCAATCAGGGGAGAAGGGCCTGGTCAGGGAGATGATATGTGGAGATGGGAGAACCTTCCAGAAGGACAACTATCGCAGCAGCACTCCACCATTCAGGCCTTTATGGTAGAGTGGCCAGACGGAGGCCACTCCTCAGTAAAAGGCACCTGACCGTCCTCTTAGAATTTGCCAAAAGGCACCTAAAGAATCTCAGACCATGATAAACAAGATTCTGGTATGATGAAACCAAGATTGAACTATTTGGCCGGAATACCAAGCATCACGTCTGTAGGAAATCTGTCACCATTCCTATGGTGAAGCATGGTGGTGCCAGCATCATGCTGTCGGGATGTTTTTCAGCGGCAGGGACTTGGAGACTAGTCAGGATCGATGGAAAGATGAACAGAGCAAAGCACAGAGAGATCCTTGATGAAACCCTGCTTTAGAGAGTCAGGACCTCAGACTGGGGCGAAGTTTCAACCTTCCAACAGGACAACGACCCTAAGTACCCAGTCAAGACAATGCAGGAGTGGCTTCGGGACAAGTCTCTGAATGTCCTTGAGCGGCCCAGCCAGAGCCCAGACTTGAACCTGATCGAACATTTATGAAGAGATCTGAAAATAGCTGTTCAGCAACGCTCCCCATCCAACCTGACAGAGCTTGAGAGGATCTGCAGAGAAGAATGGGAGAAACTCCCCAAAAACAGGTGTGTTATTCTTGTAGCGTCATACCCAAGAAGACGTGAGGCTGTAATCGCTGCCAAAGGAGCTTCAACAAACCATAGAGTAAAGGGTCTGAATAATTATGTAAATGTCATATTTCCGTTTTTTATTTTGTAATAAATTACCAAAAATGTATAAAAACCTGTTTTTGCTTTGTCATTATGGGGTATTGTGTGGGATTGATGAGGGAAAAGAACAATTGAATACATTTTAAAATAAGTCTGTAACTAGCAAAATGTGGTCTGGATATTTTCCGAAGGCACTGTATATGGTGACATGTTGGGGAAATTTGCTGTTTTCCTCAGTCAATACTACCTTGAACCAATTAGTCTCTCATTCTACCGAGCATATGTAAACCAGTGCTCAGTAGCTCATTACTGTAATTTGCCTTTGCACTGTGTGGTGTGAATAGACACCCATTAACTCCAAATGAGGGCCAATTGCACATTATCCAGTGTGATTAATGTAATGATTTAGCCAAAGTAGCTGTATAACAACAGATGGCAGCGAAGGTCATGGAAGAACCATTAGGATGGATTCAGCAGGATGACAAAACGAGAGAAAAATAGACTGTGTTCCACTTCAGAGCTTTGAACACTGGCAGAGCCACACAGCTGTCATCATGGTCACAATCTGACTCTGAATATGAGGTATTTCCACTATGTCTAGGAATAAATAATTAATGACAAGTCAGAATATTTTAAGACCGTTTTTTAGTAATGTCACAAAAAAGGCTTGATGAAAAAGCATGTAACTTTTTCTCATCATGACTTTGGCCTATGTCATAAAGTGGCTACAACACAGTGGATTCCAATGCAGATATTCATGCGTATTTGGTCATACATCATATGTGAATTTCATAAGGGCTTGTGGTTCATGATCTGTGTAATAATACATAATGGTTGTCTATGCAGCATATATACTGCATAACTGTCAGAAGTCATAATCTTCCTAGGCCGGTCGATGGAAGATGAGTCGCATCGTGTTTTCTAAGTCTAGAACCCAGAGAAAAAAATACAGCCCTCCTATTTTAAACTTGAAGTTTCTGTCCACAACTCTTTCCTACTCCACCTCTGTTAAATGTTGCATCAGCATGAAAGGGGGCACAGACAGACGGAGAGAGAGTGAGAGAGATAGTGAGAGAGCTTGACCTGGGTTACTCTGGAGTGAAGTAACTAGACCAACAGTAAAACTGTGTTCTCATAGTCACCGTGTCAGAACTCCTCTGCATCTAAAACCTCAGATGAGAGGACATTCATATGAAATTTACGTTTTAGTATAATGTTCTCATATTCAATCAAATACTGTAATTTCAAAGAAGGCAATGATGTTTCAATTTGAGATTGTAAACACTAGCCTGTGACCATTTGAAATTCAGATCCATCATAATTATGAATACAACAGGTACATTGATGTTTTACTGCAGTGTAAGGTAACTCATGTACTGTAGTAATCCATGCACAGCTGCAGTAGCCCAACTCTTAATAGTAAATTAATGACAGTAACATGTTGACATGTGGCTGGTAGGAATACAGTACAGTATATTCCCTGAAAGCACTACATAGATCAACGGGGTTAATTCATGTTGATAGATGCATCCCCAGAGTTACAGCAGGCTTTACTAAAGCAATACAGCTTTTTGAGATTATTCTAGAAATCAGGAGATATGGTTTACCAGGTAATCCATTTGAACAGCTGAAAAACAGATAAAACAAAATATATATTTTTATAGCCTAAACTGTGTCTTTGTTCATCTGGAAAAGCTGAGAATAAGTGCACTATAAAGTACTTATAGGGCCATAGATTATCCTAGCAAACCACCCCTACTGTGTGACAAATGACAGAAGCAGGATGTGGCTTCACCAGCACAGCAGATACCATCTCTTGGAAAAAGCCCTACGGACCTTGTTAGAGAATAGAATTAATGTGTAAAGTAAAGGTCATTTGGTATTTGTCAGGATAAATATGTTTTGTTCATTCAAGTAAGAAGAACCTGTGTGGGCTTCATGGAGAAAGAATACCATTATTCTATAGAATAGAATGTATAGAAGTCAATTTTCTTGCTGAATTACGACGAACTACAAAACTAATTGCTCTAGTCTATGTTTATGTGAACAGGCAAAAAGGCTTATGATTTGACAAGCACAATAAATTGAACTGGCTAAGATATTACTGTATGTATTGTGAGATATTGTAATGGTATGATCAGAGACAACCATGCTTTATGAAGAGACAACCAAGCTTTATGAAGAGACAACTAAGCTTTACGAAGAGACAACCATGCTTTATGAAGAGACAACCAAGCTTTATGAAGAGACAACCAAGCTTTAATTAAGAAGAGACAACCAAGCTTTATGAAGAGATAACCAAGCTTTATGAAGAGACAACCCAGCTTTATGAAGAGACAACCAAGCTTTATGAAGAGATAACCATGCTTTATGAAGAGACAACCAAGCTTTATGAAGAGACAACCAAGCTTTATGAAGAGACAACCAAGCTTTATGAAGAGACAACCAAGCTTTATGAAGAGACAACCAAGCTTTATGAAGAGACAACCAAGCTTTATGAAGAGACAACCAAGCTTTATGACATGTCTCCTTATAATGCCGTTCACCACTGTGGAACCTAAAGAGTGGGAGGAGGAGTGTCCATTTTTGTTCATAAATGTTTTCAGTTCTTTGTAAGAGAGGACCTCATACTTATAGCTGATAACATTGATGTTGTTTTTTCATAGAAATTCCCTCCTGATTGTTTTTTTTGGTGGTCAAAAGTGGTAATTGGAAGCATCTATCGGCCACTCGATTCGGACATTGGTAGTTTTATTGATATCCTTGCATCACCCTTGGATTTGAATAATAATGAAGATAAAATGTGTTTTCTATTGGATGCTTACAACATAAACATATCTAAAAGTGAGAACCATTCACTGACATCAGACTTTCTGAATACTTTATACTCCAGCTATCTGTATCCCCTCATCAAAAGCCCACAGAGTGACCAGTTCGTTCATCTGTCATCCTTATTGATAATATTGTGCCTTAAACAGGTTTACTTTATACTGACATTTCTGACCACTTTCCAATTTCCCACTTCTCTTTGGCAGCTGGAAATTAACAGATGGGAATTATTAGTAGCATTGTGTAGAATATTTAACAAAAGTAATTGTGAGCGCTTTAAGATGTTGATTGAAGATTTTTCATGGGAAAAGTTTATAATCATGCCGATATGGATTCTAGGTACCAGATCTTTCAATTCTGTATTTCACCACTGCTTTCCCTTATTTAAATCACATAAGAGAGCAGCAGATGGGTTCTGGAAACCTTGGTTTACAACTGGTCTCAAAAAATCTGCAGTTAAAAAAAACAAGTTGTATAAAAAGTTTCTCACAAATCCCTCCCCTGAATTCTGCACATTTTTGGATATCCCAAAAATCTATATTTTACAAACAAATTCCTAGAATCCTTAAATAATATGAAGTCAAATTGGAAAATCATCAATCAACTGTTGAATATGAGGCATCTATAACTATCCCATCTCAAATTATTGTTGAAAATAAGACCAATAGTGATCCTGATGTTATTTCATGTGAATTCAAATCAAATCAAATCAAATTGTATTAGTCACATTAGCCAAAAACAACAGGTACAGTGAAATGCTTACTTAAAAGCCATTAACCAACAATGCAGTTTTTAAAAATACGAATAAGAATAAGAAATAAAAGGAACAAGTAATTAAAGAGCATCAGTAAAATAACAACAGCGAGACTACAGTATATACAGGGGGTACCGGTACAGAGTCAATGTGCGGGGGCACCGGATAGTTGAGGTAATTGAGGTAATATGTACATGTAGGTACAGTAACTATGCATAGATAATAACACAGAGTAGCAGCGGTGTAAAAGGGGGAGGGCAATGCAAATAGTCTGGGTAGCCATTTGATTAGATGTTCAGGAGTCTTATGGCTTCGGGGTAGAAGCTGTTTAGAAGTCTCTTGGACCTAGACTTGATGCTCCGGTACCGCTTACCATGCGATAGTAGAGAGAACAGTCTATTACTAGGGTGGCTGGAGTCCTCGAAAAATGTTAAGGCCTTCCTCTGACACCGCCTTGTATGAAGGTCCTGGATGGCAGGAAGCTTGGCCCCAGTGATGTACTGGGCCATACGCATTACCCTCTGTAGTGCCTTGCGGTCGAAGGCCGAACAGTTGCCATACCAGGCAGTGATGCAACCAGTAAGGAGGCTCTCGATGGTGCAACTGTAGAACATTTTGAGGATTAGAGGACCCAGGCCAAATCTTTTCAGTTTCTTGGTTTTGTCGCCCTAGTCACAACTTTCTTGGTGTGCTTGGACCATGTTCGTTTGTTGGTGATGTGGACACCAAGGAACTTGAAGCTCTCAACCTACAGCCACGTCTATGAGAATGGGGACATGCTAGGTCCTCCTTTTCCTGTAGTCCACAATCATCTCCTTTGTCTTGTTCATGTTGAGGGAGAGGTAGTTGTTCTGGCACCACACCGCCAGGTCTCTGGCGGATGTGTTGTTACCTACCCTCACCACCTGGGAGCAGCCCGTCAAGAAGTCCAGGATCCAGTTTCAGAGGAAGGTGTTTAATCCCAGGGTCCTTAGCTTATTTTCCGAGCTTTTGAGGGCACCATGGTGTTGAACACTGAGCTGTAGTCAATGAACAGCATTCTTACATAGGTGTTCTTTTTGTCCAGTTGGGAAAGGGCAGTGTGGACTGCAATGAGATTGCATCATCTGTGGAAGTGTTAGGGGGGTATGCAAATTGGAGTGGGTCTAGGGTTTCTGGGATAATGATGTTGATGTGAGCCATGACCAGCCTTTCAAAGCACTTCATGGCTACAGACGTGAGTGCTACGGGTCAGTACTCATTTAGGCAGGTTACCTTTGTGTTCTTGGGCACAGACTCGGGCAGAGAGAGGTTGAAAATGTCAGTGAAGACACTTGCCAGTTGGTCAGCGCATGCTCGCAGTTCAGGTCCTGGTAATCCGTTGACCTGTTTAAAGGTCTTACTCACATCGGCTGCGGAGAGTGTGATCACAAAGTTGTCGAGAACAGCTTGTGCTCTCATGCATGTTTCAGTGTTATTTGCCTCAAAGCGAGCATAGAAGTAGTTTAGGTCGTCTGGTAGAATTGTGTCACTGGGAAGCTCTCTGCTGTGCTTCCCTTTGTAGTCTGTAATGGTTTGCAAGCTCTGCCACATCCGACGAGCGTCGAAGCCGGTGTAGTACGATTCGATCTTAGTCCTGTATTTACGCTTTGTCTATTTGATGGTTCTTCGGAGGTCATAGCGGGATTTCTTATATGTTTCCAGGTTCGAGTCCCGCTCCTTGAAAGCGGCAGCTTTAGCCTTTAGCTCAGTGCGGATGTTGTCTGTAATCCATGGCTTCTGGTTGGGGTATTTACGTACAGTCACTGTGGGGACGATGTCATCGATGCACTTACTGATGAAGCCAATGACTGATGTGGTGTACCCCTCAATGCCATTGTAAGAATCCCGGAACATATTCCAGTCTATGCTAGCAAAACGGTCCTGTAGCTTAGCATCTGCTTCATCTGATTACTTTTTTATTGACCGAGTCACTGGTGCTTCCTGCTTTAATTTTTGTTTGTAAGCAGGAATCAGGAGGATATAATTATGGTCAGATTTTCCAAACTGAGGATGAGGGAAAGCTTTGTACCCGTCTCTGTGTGTAGAGTAAAGCTGGTCTAGAGTTTTTTTCCCCTCTGGTTGCACATTTAACATGTTGACAGAAATTTGGTAAAACGGATTTAAGTTTCCTTGCATTAAAGTCCACAGCCACTAGGAGTGCCGCATCTGGATGAGCGTTTTCCTTTTTGCTTATGGCGGAATACAGCTTATTGAGTGCGGTCTTAGTGCCAGCATCGGTCTGTGGTGGTATGTAGACAGCTACGAGAAAACACAGATGAAAACTCTCTAGGTAGATAGTGTGGTCTACAGCTTATCATGAGATACTCTATCTCAGGCGAGCAAAACCTCGAGACTTCCTTAGATATCATCCACCAGCTGTTATTTACAAATATACATAGTCCGCCTCCCCCTTGTCTTACCAGATGCCGCTGTTCTATCCAGCCAGCTGTATGTTGATAATGTCATCGCTCAGCCACAACTCCATGAAGCATAAGATATTACAGTTTTTATTGTCCCATTGGTAATTTAATCCGCCTTGTAGATCGTCGATTTAATTTTCCAATGATTACATGTTAGCTAGTAGAACGGAAGGCAATGGGGGTTTATTCGATCGCTTACGGATTCCCAGAAGGCATCTCTTCGTGCAAATGATGGGGATTTGGGGCTGTTCCCGGGAAAGCAGTACGTCCTTCACCTCAGGCTCGTTGGACTTGTTAAAGGGGGAAAAAAAGCTTCTGCAGTTCGTGGTGAGTAATCGCTGTTCTGATGTCCAGAAGTTCTTTTCTGTCATAAGAGACGGAAGCAGCGACATTATTTATAGAATAAGTAAAAAAAAACAAGTACCAACAACACAAAAAACTCACAAAAATTCACAGTTGGTTAGGAGCATGTAAAACGTCAGCCATCTTCTCCAGCGCCATGATACATTCATTTAAAGTTTTTAATTGTATAATTTGTATATAATAACTTTTTTTATAACTTTTTTGTGAATGTGGGTTCCTCTCTGTCAAAGAAAATAGAGAAAACTGATTGAAATCCTTTGGATTACATTAAGGCATATTTCCCTTCTCTGCATCAGTTTGATCCTCCTGGTGTAATGGAAGTGATGGAGGTAATTGGTAGCTTAAAGATATCAGCAGCAGGTCATGATGAGATTGGTGCCTCTCGATTACTGAGATCTTCCTCGATTACTGAGCCTCAAAAGTATATCTTCACCAAATCAATGCAAACTGGTACTGTTCCTAAAGATATGAAAATTGCCAATGTTCCCCCCTCTATAATTCTGGGGGTCCCAGATCTTTTACAAATTATCTGCCAATATCTGTACTGGCATGTTTTTCAAAAATCCTAGTAAAATTGTTGTTTTAGAAAATGATCGACACTGTATTCTACGAGCACCAATATGGTGAAAACTATTATGGTAAAAACTACATGCCTCTTTTGTAACTTGTGGATAAAACCTTTACAGTCCTAACAAACAATGAATATGCTCTTTCTATCTTTTTAGATTTATCTAAAGTGTTTGACATGGTTGATCATGAAATATTACTTTCTAAATTGCATTATTATGGTTTTCATGATTATACATATAATTTACTTTAGTTCTTCATCTATATCAATGACCCTGCTGTTGTGTCTTCGACCGTACTTCCTATTCTCTTTTCTGACGATATCCATTTGATTTTATCACGCAATCATTTTGACTCACTAGTTCATGAAGCCAACTCAGGTATGGCCAAATTTTCTGAATTGTTCTAGATAAACAAATCATTCCTTAATGTTAAAAAAAATCCAACTTCATTTTATTCACTAGCAAGAATAAGACATAATTTGTGTAGGTAGGAGGCACATGCACTGGCCCAGACAATATTACAGTAAATAAGATGTGGGTAAATGAAGCTATAGTATAGAGTTAGGAAGCAAGCCTGATGAGCCAAACCACTAATCTTTCTGATGATGCCAACAGATTTCATCACTTTGCTGCAGACAATTTTTTTTAAACAAAATTATTGTAAATTAATTTATCCATATCTCATTTACTGTAATATTAATATTGTCCAGGCCAGTACATATGGCTCCTACCTACACAAATTACTCATCATACAAAATAAATGTGCAAGTCTAGCCACCTCCTCTAATTACCTGGCTCCATCTGCACCTTTGTTTAAGAAACTCAATCTTGTCTGTTTACGACATTAATGTAAGTCAATCATTCACTTTTATCTACAAATACTCATACCTCACAGACAGTTTACCTAAACCTTTCAATGGATTCTTGCAGGTTAATTCTGAAATCCATCCATGTAACACAAGACACTGCGATAGCCTTCGCCCTCCCTACTGCCGCACCTGACATTTTCTATCAGATACAGAGGTACCATACTCTGGAATTCTTATCTTCACATTGCCAAAACATCGTCATCCCCAATAACTTCAAGCAAAGACTGGGGGTCAGCCTGATGAACCTAACTACTCAGTAATCTCCTCCATATAGCCTAACAAGTGCACATACATTACAGGTCATTTGTCATGAATACCAACCACACCTGCACACCCCTTTTTGTGTTGTTGTTTTCATTTGGTTTTATCACTTGTTTTCTTTGGTGCAAATAAATAAATATGTTGAGGGAGGAGGCCTCTTCCAAAGCATCTTTACGTTCCAGTTGATATAAATATGTTTGTAATGTTACAACAAAGTCCTGCAGCATCAAATACCTATACAGGCTTAGGATAGAAGAGAGCCGAGAAACCCCTCATACATACATAATGGAGCTAAAATGCAGTGGATTACACAGCCCTGAGGAGCTAACAAATTACAAGCCAATATCTTGAGTGTATTAGGACTGCAGTGAGAAGGTTGTTGGAACTTCTGACCTCTTTCATGTCTAAATACCTATGATGCCTACTTGCACAGATGCACAGTAAGAGACTACAGGGAGTACTCAACAAGTAATACACAAGTACATTATGATCTCAACTAAGAAACAAACCCACTGAGATGTGAAACTAAACCTGACGTTGGTGGGTGTAGTGTCCATCATTATTCAATTACATGCATAGACCTTTTTAAACTCATGGGAATTCATGAATTCATGAATCAAATGTTACATTCTGAACACACCACCTTCCCGCTGGGGGAAATGAAATTTGAGGAGCCCATACCAATCTCCAGAGAGGGAAATTATGTGCAAATGCATTTTATTTTGCCTAATTATCCTGCATGTTGGAAGACCATCATAAGTCTTACCAGGATAAGCTGACTGGAGGACAATTTTGCAGGAGGTTGATTACAACACAATCCTGATATCACTGTATTGTTTATGTCCACAAAGTACATTCATTTCATTTCCATTTTGATGTCAGACTGGATGAGAAAATAATACATTGCATGTATAGGAAATGCTTCTAAGCCCTTAAGAATATGCGTAAGTCCTCAACATTTTTTTGGACATATTTTGGACATGAGAGAAAATGACAAGTTTACACACATTTCATTGTAATTACATTAGGGAAGATACCTTCTGCTTCATTGAGCAAATCAGGGCTTGATTTGTTTCCACCCTATCATGGTAGGATTAGCCACCTTGTTAGAGAGGGTGCTACTCTACCTAGTCATGAACCTGTTGAGACTGACCTTGCCAGGGGCTAGACCCTGCTAGGTCTCCCTATCCTGTGTTAGCTGAGAACAGGCTTCGTTAGTGTGCAGCCCTAAAAAAGCCACTATCCAGACTGTGATAAGGATGAATAAGGATTATAATGTCACCAACCACTTTATACAGTGAACTATAAATTATATAAATCGTTTTTTTGGGCTGGTAAACTTGACTAAAATACTTTGCATTAAAGATTAGAAATCATATTGTTTTCTGTATGAGTAAAATACAATTCTAAAATTAGAAATATAGCAAAAAATAATATTGTAAAATGTAATTGTCAAATAAAGCAACCGTGTGCTTGGAGGCATGTTAATTAGCTAGTTCATTATGCCTGTTCATAACATATATTTTAGTCCTTTTCTGACCTGGTTATAGGTACTGTAGTCCGTTAAAAAAAAACGGAGAAAAAAAAGGATATTATTGTCACAATGATTAATCATTCCATGAAAATGTTGCAATAGGAAGGATGGGAAGGATAACCAAATCAGTTTGTAGCCTATTCTCTGAGACCTCATTACATCATTACACTGTCTTTTTTCTCCTATGGAAGTGCGAGACGGGACAAATTAAATGTGTGTGGCTGACCATGATTTAATTTGATAGCCATTGCAGAATGCCTCTCGGTATCTGATATGTCGCCCTCATTTGTGGTCAGCCAGAGGCACAGGGACTATGAATAGAATCGTCTGCTGGTTAGAACACGGACAGACCTGTATGAATCTAAGCCTCTGCTGTATAATACCAAGCACACTCTAAAAACAGATTCTTGCGCCCTATTCTCCTCTCATATTTTCAGTTGGATTCTAGGGGGACATGTTCAATCACTGTACAGAACCTCAGTAGCTCCACAGAGCACTGGAGACCCTTTGGTTTACAATGAAACACTGATGGAAGGGTCCAAGGGGACCAACATTCAAATCTTATATTCTAAGAGGTTGGAGAGAAATGAGGTCAGGAAAAATCATCTTCCCCCTCAAGGACCATCTCTAACTCATTTGACCTCAGAGGGAGGTAGTGACTAGACTACGTGTCATCTGTGCCCAAGTAATGTGTGTAAATAAAGGTTGGTAAAACCAAGAAAAAATATAAACGATTATTGGAGACATATACAAGCAGAATCAGCATTTTACAAGTGTATTTCCATTCAGGGATGCACTACGGTACAGCCTTCTGCTGCCTGGTAAACAATAGTGATGAATGAAAGCTTGTATTGATCTACATTATAGCTTGTATTGATCCGTTATATTGTCCAGAAGGACAGTGTTGCCATCTTAGGTCAAGGAGAAGATGAACACGAGGAGAAAATGGTAACAATGGGAACAGTTACTCTCCCAGGAAAAGCATAAAGGCATACAAAAACAGAATTACTCTTGACCAGGTAGGGCTGCATAAAGCGTTTTTGGAAGCTGACAATTAATGAGTTTGGAAACAACAGACTAATGGGCCAGTGCTCTCAGACCTCACTGTTTGCCAGCGGCATGGTAACTGTACAATTCAATTTGACCTTCCACTAAGCCCCGCCCCAGGATTTGGGGCAACCAATCGCAGTGCTCCAATTGATAGCAACTGTCGAGTCCAACACCTTGGACAAGCTCACATTTCAAACACATGAAAGCCAGGGTAATGGCAAAAATAGTTTTCTTTTTTTTTTTAATAAAGCTAATTAACTTAACAGTGCACCAAGGGTACTTGCTACTGGGATTCCTGAAATGCATAGCCTGTATTTTTAGAATCCCAAATTATACTTTTGTTACATTGTTTGCTAGCTCAGCTGCTTAGCTAGCTCTGTCTCACTGACCACCAAACGTTGCTAGTGCTAGTTAGCTATGCTCTGGAACTTTGGAGACTAGTACGTTTTTTTAAACCTACCGCTTTGAGCTGGATGTGTCCATGTGTAGTTCAAACATGCATAATCTATGAGCAGAAATACTGTTTAACCTCAATTAGCCACCAAATCCCTAGTTTGAAAGTGACTGTTTAATGGAAGTAAGGTGTCCCAGAGTGTGTGAAAGTGTGCTTTGGTGATGAAATTTCACTTTATTATGTTAGAAAATACATTTTAACAAGACAAATATGATTATTAATGTTCTGAATCGTTCTGTGGGGTCTAACATATCATTGACATTATATCCAAAAAGTCAGATTTCATAACCTTATACAACTGATAATAAGCACCAACCTCTGGTGACATAGCGGTGCAGGTTTCTTGTAACAACTTTTGAGGATTTTACATTTTGTTGTGGTCTCCTTCAAAGTTTTTTCAGAGGGTCGCAAAAAGCTAAATTAGTATGACACGAGCTGAATTAAATATAAAAGTGCTTCGTTGACCTTTCACAGAGATACACTTTTTTTGTGAGAAATTTTCGAAAAAGAACAGGAATTTCGAATAAATATGACAAGCGTATACTAAAATATGAATTTACTACTGTACATGTCATGTCTCAAAATGGATATCTATCTAACCTCTACACTGAGTATACAAAACATTAAGAACACCTGCTCTTTCCATGACAAACTGACCAGGTGAATCCAGGTGACAGCTATGCTCCCTTATCGTCACTTGTTAAATCCACCTTAATCAATGTAGATATAGGGGAGGAGACAGGTTAAAGAAGGATTTTTAAGCCTTGAGAAAATTGAGACATAGATTGTGTATGTGTGCCATTCAGAGATTCAATGTGCAAGAGTGCCTTTGAATGGGGATATGGTAGTAGTAGATGCCAAGCGCATCGGTTTGTGTGAAGAACTGCAACGCTGTTGGGTTTTAAAGCTCAACAGTAGGAAGGTGTTCCTAATGTTTGGTATACTCACTGTATATTGGTTTATGTCCTGTGGATTCGAGAAGATGACAAGTTCAATGGGAAAGTGAGCCTGTCAGGTAGCCAGTAGCCTTAATTCTTGCACAGAATCCAGACTAGTTGACCTGATGCAATGTTCCTGATTTTTGACCACTTTTTTCTCTGGCCTCTATTGATTTATTCTAACTCTGGCCATTTTACAAGGGTAAACACTCCAATAATGTTATAACAGATTATGATAGAGACATGCGGTTTGGACCATTGGTTAGTTAGAGGATTATCCACACAATTAAGATATTATTTTAGTCATTGGTCAAAATATGCTATTTTTGTTTGGACACACTGGAAGCTGTGCAGCGCTTTTTCCCTTACATTTTCTGCCACGTGGGCCAGCCTCCTAGCAATTCATGTTCTAGCCAATGACCTTCTGCCCCTTTGGAGTAAAAACGACAACATTTTCTTTAGGAATGTAGTGACGTAAAAGTAAAAGTCTCAATAGTAATGTACAGATACCCCCAAAAATGACTTAAGTAGATAGTAATGTACAGATACCCCCAAAAATGACTTAAGTAGATAGTAATGTACAGATACCCCCAAAAATGACTTAAGTAGAACTAAAAAGTGACTTGCTCTATTATAATCAGCCCCATTGACCCCAAAACATGTGGAGTGTTATACAGTGCTGGAAAGAGGATCATGTTAGCTTTCTAATGAGACCAAAATCATCTCTCTACTCCAAATATCAAGTGAGTGTCACCAAACCATGTTTTCGCAAAAAACACAGTCGAACTTTGCAGTTACTTTTAAGACATGTATTTAATAATGAATAACAACAATTTATTTCATACAAAACACAATACATGAAATCTTCTTTCACTCACACTCACACTCACAGTGTCTGTCTGCATCTTTGTCACACACACATACACGTATGCATACACATGCACATGTATGCGTGCACACATTTGTACACATGTTTGTACACATAAAAGCGTGCCCATTCACATGTACAGTACACACATACATGTACATTCATACTGTATGTATGAAAGACAAACACTCTCACACTGCACATGTTCATGCCATGATACTGTATGTGCGAGTACTGTACATGCAGTGTGCATGTGTATTCGCACGTGCACATGCATACATGTGCACATACACATACACATGCACACAAACATGTCCAGAATCCATATAGTCCTCGCACATATCATGGTTGTGGCCCTTAGTTTCTCTATGTCAGATTACATTCAGAGATAAGGATAAATAATGAATAAATGTCCACGCTAAATAACATCTCAGAAATACATGTCACAGAGAATGTGTATAGGCTATAGTCAAACACATCTGACATGTCCCTGGGTACAGCACACAACATATGCAGATGTGACCAAGAAACCCTCTCACAAACCCAGGACCTGCATTTTTATGACAGTCACACAGAGTAAAGGTCATCTGAAAAGAGCTAAAACAGGGAAGGGGGTGGAGGGGGGTGAGAGCTAAAAGGGTCAGAGTAAGCTCTGGTCTCTCTAAGCAGCAACTCAAATTAGAAATGTTAAAGAAAATATGACCGTCCTGGGAGCGGCATTGCATGGACATCGGTGAAGTTGTTGACATAGTGGACGATTCGCTTAATGTCCTCGTAGAACAGCACCCGTTTGCAGGCGAGACAGCCACCACACCTCTTCTTCTTTGGAGCCACACCATGTTCCTTGTAGAACTCTATCACTGCAGTCAGCTTATCTGTAGAAATTGTGAAACCAGAAAATAAACGATTTAAAACATGCCTGTTTAATATGTGCTGAAAAGGGAAAATGGGGAAAATGTTGTCTGAGGATGCAACAGTAACCAAGGGGAACAGGGCTTAGCGATGTGTCAATTCCCTTGTGATTTCATAGAATCTCATAGCATCTCTGGACGATTCCTTTGTATTACAATGGATTATCTTCACTTTATGACAGCCAACCCCCATCAGTCACAATAGCATACAAATCCACAATGGGTAATGTAGGGGGCATACAGTATGCAGTTTCCATTTCTATCCTTTTTTGCCTCTAAGCTTCATACTTTCCATAAGGCAAAGCAAGCGTCTAGAGCTACTTTAATCTGTAATGTTATGCCAGTATTCTTTGTTCTGACTGCAAAGTTTAACATGACAAAAGGGAATAGATGAGCTGCATCATATGGTCAGTGTTAAATTACAGCCTTTTTCTAAAACTGATTCAATATTTTTTTCCACTTGTCAATCTACACACAATTCCCAAAGATGTCAAAGCAAAAACAGTTTTTTCAAAATGTTTGCAAATGTATAAAATAAAATAAACGGAAATATCACATTTGCATAAGTATTCAGATGCTTCACTCATTACTTTGTTGAAGCACCTTTGGCAGCAATAACAGCCTCAAATCTTCTGGGGTATGAGGCTACAAGCGTGGATTGGGAGTTTCTCCCATTCTTCTCTGCAGATCCTCTCAAGCTCTGTGACATCAGGTTGGATGTGGAGCTATTTTCAGCTCTCTCAAGAGATCTTCAACCGAGTTCAAGTCCAGGTTCTGGCTGGGCCACTCAGACATTCAGAGACTTGTCCCGAAGCCACTCCTGCACTGTCTTGACTGTGTGCTTAGGGTCGTTATCCTGTTGGAAGGTGAACCTTCACCCCAGTCTGAGGTCCTGAGCGCTCTGGAGCAGGTTTTCATCAATGATCTCTGTGTACTTTGCTCCGTTCATCTTTCCCTCGATCCTGACTAGTCTCCCAGTCCGTGCCTCTGAAAAACATCCCCACAGCGTGATGCTGCCACCACCATGCTTCACCGTAGGCATGGTTTTGGCCAGGTGATGAGAGGTGCCTGGTTTCCTCCAGACGTGACGCTTGGCATTCAGGCCAAAGAGTTTAATCTTGGTTTCATCAGACCAGAGAATCTTTTTTTTGTGGTTTGAGAGTCCTTTAGATGCATTTTGGAAAACTCCAAGCGGGCTGTCATGTGCCTTTTACTGAGGAGTGATTTCCCTCTGGCCACTCTACCATAAAGGCCTGATTAGGGGAGTGCTGCAGAGATGTTTGTCGTTCTGGAAGGTTCTCCCATCTCCACAGAGGAACTCTGGAGCTCTGACAGAGTGACCATCGGGTTCTCGGTCACCTCCCTGACCAAGGCCCTTCTCCCTCGATTGCTCAGTTTGCCGGACGGCCAGCTCTAGGAAGTGTCTTGGTGCTTCCAAACTACTTCCATTTAAGACTAATGGAGGCTACTGTGTTCTTGGGAACCTTAAGTGCTGCAGACATGTTTTTGTACCCTTCTCCAGATCTGTGCCTCGACACAACCATGTCTCGGAGCTCTACGGATAATTCCTTCGACCTCATGGCTTGGTCTTTGCTCTGATATGCACTGTCAACTGCGGGACCGTATATAGACAGCTGTGTGCCTTTCCAAATCATGTCCAATCAGTTGAATTTTCCACAGGTGAACTCCAATCAAGTTGTAGAAATATCTCAAGGATGATCAATGGAAACAGCATGCACCTGAGCTCAATTTCGAGTCTCATAGCAAAGGGTCTGAATACTTACGTAAATAAGGTATTACCATTTTTTATTATTAATTAATACATTTCTAAAAACCTTTTTTCGTGTTGTCATTATGGGGCTATTGTGTGTAGATTGATAATTAAAACATTAATTCAATACATTTTACATGTCTGAATACTTTCAGAATGCACTGTATGCACACACACACACACACACACACACACACACACACACACACACACACACACACACACACACACACACACACACACACACACACACACACACACACACACACACGCTTACACACGCTTACAGACAAACACACACTGAGCTTGACTCAGCACACCATGTGTTCAGAGGATTAAATAGTGTTTTTCACAGGACATGCTATGCCATCTGGACAGGGGTTGATCAGAGCAGGCACATTACTCCATGAACTACAATCAAATTAAGATCACGTTAGGAGAAAAGGCAGAGGTTCAGACTCACAGACACAAATGCTATCATGCAATGTCAACGTGATATCGTGCTACACACCACTACTACCAGGTGTTGTGGCTTAGCCTTTGGGTAGTTTTTAATTTGGCTTTGACAATGGACAAGATCATGTATTCCACTAATGCTTCTGAGAGAGCAAAGAAAAAATAATACCTTAGTACATCTGCGATGACATAAAGTACACAAACACCATGCCACTTGGAAAGGCATCTTGAGCCCGGCTGGGTTCCTCCTGAGTGGCACAGTGGTCTAAGGCACTGCATCTCAGTGCTAGAGGAATCACTACAGACCCTGGTTCGATCCTGGGCTGTATCACAACCGGCCGTGGTTGGGAGTTCCATAGGGCGGCGCACAATTGGTCCAGAGTTGTCCGGGTTAGTGTTTGGCTGTGATAGGCCATCATTGTACATAAGAATTTGTTCTTAACTGACTTGCTTAGTTAAATAAAGGTTAAATAAATAAAAAATTAAACCCTATGAAACAACAATTGTATCAGTAATTGCATTAGCAATAAATCATGGTGAAGCTCTTTACAATCAAAGTCTCAGGGCACAAGTAAACTCCTCAGATGACCACATCAGAGCACATCACTGGTTCCTCCCCTCTACTTAGCCAGGAATTTAGAGGTGGGAGGAGGATTCCAGACCAGCATGGGGACCTTAAGGGATCGAGACTCTCTTGACACCCACCTCAAATATATTCACAACACGGCACAGGAGCCCATCAGAGTGCTGGGCTTGCAACTTGGCTTTACGCTATGTGCACTGCTGAGCACTCCTGCATACAATACTACTACATACAGCTTATACTCTATCTCTCCTTTTTCATCTCTCCTCCGCACTCGCCTGCTGAGAGAAGAGTGAGAACAAAGTGTATTGGAGAACCTTGGAAAGAGAGGGAGAATGAAAGAGAGAGGGAAGGAGAGAGGGGTAGAGTGAAAAAGAGAGACTGAAAAAGAGAGGGAGAAAAGAGAGGTTGAGGGAAAGAGAGAGAGCAGGACAGAGAGAGTGGGAGAGATAGAGACAGAGAGAAAATGTGTTTGAAGGGCTGTAAGTCTGAGTGTGTTCTTCGCTCGCAAGGGAGTTTCATCGCTTTTACCATCAGATGTGTGGATTAATTTGGTCTAACCCCACCAGCCTGGGAGCCTGACGAGAGACAGTTAAGGTTTGTTTCACTGTTAAGGTCCTTAGTTGTTTTGTTTGTTTTGTGAGGATGAAATGCTACAATTACATGACAGAGATGTGGAGTAGTTATACCCACTGGGTTAATTTCGCTGTTTCATTAAAATAATAATTGAACTGAATATTTTATCTTTACAAAGATAAGATAGATAACGAAAAGACAGTAAAGTGTGACAGTAACGAAATAAGAAATGACTGGTACAGTAGCAAACCAAATCTGTCTATATCACCACCCGAAAACATCCTACTAACATGACTCCAAACTCGATTAAGCCCCCATGGAGTATGCCGACATGGATTAAAAGATTGTTTTTATTGCATTTGAAGTGATAACATGCAGCAAGTAGCCCAGTCGGTCGTCTTTTGCTCAGTGATCTGCACTGGATGATATTGATGCAAGTGGTGCAGGTATTCAAATTCCATATAAAGAATTGCAAGGAATTCCATATAAAGCTCTGTGTCTAGGTAAACACAAATACATGCAAGGAAGACTACGGCCTCAGTTTTCTTTCCTTTGGCTTGCTGTTTTTATCTTTCCTTTCTAAATCCTGGTGAAGGCACCGTGTGCCCAAGTGCTGCTTTTTGCATTCACTGCTGGTTTTTGCCTTCTGCATTAATAAAATATGAGAGTAGGCTACAATAGAATGTGTGACTCTCCACTTTCTTTAAAATCACTTAAAAACAAAACATGATTTTATTGCAAAGGCCGGGTTTTAGCACAGATATTGCTGACACGTGGTTTGTGCATTTATCTTTTACTTGCCTCAGCTCTACACATACAGTCAGGGCCGGCCCTAGCCTTTTGGGATGCCCTAAGCTAATTTGGCTGGGGGATCCCCCCACTTTTTAGTTGACCCCATCTTTGCGGCGAAGAGAAAAAAAATGTCCTGCAATTCTACACATCATGCCATGGTGATACAGAACATTTAGTTTTAAAGCAGATTTTCTGCAATTCTACACATTTGTGATTGGCCTCCTTGATCCGATCTTATGTAGAAACATAATTGTATTTTTTACATTGGATAAATGTAGAGACTCGGAGCTAGTATGGTATATCATACACGGCAGTTGAGGAACACTGGGAAAGTAATTCTGCTTTGAAACTTGTAACTCCACTTTTGAAAAAATAGCCCTTGATTGTTTTGGGACACTTACTGGAGAGTTCTTCATTGTCTTCGTCGCCATTCAACATAGTAGCCCCACCCATCTCTTTAAGGATTCACATGTGAGGCCATGTGCTAAACAGTGAGTATGGAAGTGTACAACCAAAGTTCATGACTAAAGGCTGGTTTATATGACTTCCACATGTCTGTATAGAGTGGTTGCAGTGACAACCTTTATTTAACTAGGCAAGTCAGTTAAGAACAAATTCTTATTTTCAATGACAGCCTAGGAACAGTGGGTTGCTCAGGGGTAGAACATCAGATTCTTACCTTGTCAGCTTGGGATTTGATCTTGCAAACTTTCAGTTAGTACTCCAACACTCTAACCACTAGGCTACCCTGCAGCCCCAGTATAACCACAAAAACGACAGGCTGCATGACATCAGCACACTGGGGGTCCAAAATAGCATAACTGGTGAATTTTAACACCAATAAATCCATCTGTTTCGAAAGGAATTTAGTATATGTCAGTCTAGCAAACCAGGCAACTAAATGCAACTTTTTAGATAATGTTTTTGGTTCACTTCTAGCTTGTTGGAAGGTGTAAACGGTTCAGTGAAATGGTTACTTGCATAATGGGGTCTTTTGTTTAGACAATTAACCATAATCTGACCCTTCTTTGGACACTGTGTTAACAAACCTCCAAACAAGCTTCAATGCCATACAACACTCCTTCCGTGGCCTCCAACTGCTCTTAAACACTAGTAAAACGAAATGCATGCTCCTCAACCGATCCCTGCCCGACTAGCATCACTACTCTGGATGGCTCTACCTTAAAATATGTGGACAACTAGAAATACCTAGGTGTCTGGCTAGACTATAAACTTTCCTTCCAGACTCATATTAAGCATCTCCAATCCAAAATTAAATCTAGAATCGGCTTCCTATTTCGCAACAAAGCCTCCTTCACTCATGTTGCCAAACATACCCTCGTTAAACTGACTATCCTACCGATCCTTGACTTTGGCGATGTCATTCACAAAATAGCCTCCAACACTCTACTCAGCAAACTGGATGCAGTCTATCACAGTGCCATCCATTTTGTCACCAAAGCCTCATATACTACCCACCACTGCGACCTGTAAATAAATCAAATCAAATCAAATTTTATTTGTCACATACACATGGTTAGCAGATGTTAATGCGAGTGTAGCGAAATGCTTGTGCTTCTAGTTCCGACAATGCAGTAATAACCAACAAGTAATCTAGCTAACAATTCCAAAACTACTACCTTATAGACACAAGTGTAAGGGGATAAAGAATATGTACATAAAGATATATGAATGACTGATGGTACAGAGCGGCATAGGCAAGATACAGTAGATGGTATTGAGTGCAGTATATACATAGGAGATGAGTATGTAAACAAAGTGGCATAGTTAAAGTGGCTAGTGATTCATGTATTACATAAAGATGCAGTAGATGATAGAGAGTACAGTGTATGCTCTCGTTGGCTGGCATTCGCTTCATATTCGTCGTCAGACCTACTGTTTCCAGGTCATCCATAAGTCTTTGCTAGGTAAAGCTCCACCTTATCTCAGCTCACTGTTCACCATAACAACACCCAACCGTAGCACACACTCCAGGAGGTATATCTCACTGGTCATCCCCAAAGCCAACACCTACTTTAGCCGCCTTTCCTTCCAGTTCTCTGCTGCCAATGACTGGAACGAATTGCAAAAATCACTGAAGTTGGAGACTTATATCTCCCTCACTAACTTTAAGCATCAGCTATCTGAGCAGCTCACCAATCGCTGCAGCTGTACACAGCCCATCTGTAAATAGCCCATACAACTACCTACCTCATCCCCATATTATTTTAATGTACTTTTTTTGTTATTTTTCACACCAGAATTTGCACATCATCATCTACACATCTATCACTCCAGTGTTAAACTGCTAAATTGTAATTACTTCGCTACTATGGCCTATTTATTGCCTTACCTTCCTAATCTTACTCCATTTGCACACACTGTATATAGATTTTTCTCTTGTTATTCACTGTACTTTTGTTCATCCCATGTGTAACTCTGTGTTGTTGTTCTTTTGTCTCACTGCTTTGCTTAATCTTGACCAGGTCACAGTTGTAAATGAGAACTTGTTCTCAACTGGCCTACCGGGTTAAATAAAGTTGAAGTAATTTATTTTTCTGACATAATTAGAAAGATATAATATCTGAAAATGTAGCTAGCTAGACTCTCTTACCCTTATACATGGACATATCCCTCTCTGTCACGGATGCCATGGTTGCCCTTAGTTTGAAGTTGTAATCCAGTTTTATACAACAGCCTTCTGTGTTCTCTTTTCAACTCCCTCCACATTTGCAATCAAACACCCGCATTTTCTCCATCTCCTTAGCTATCATACTCTGCTCACACCAGGCATTCCACTGATTTCAAAACTCGGTCCTCCGGAAAGTGGAGAGCCACTTGTACAGCTCTTCGTGATATCTTTTAAAAAATCCGCTTTAGAAAGGATTACCTACACATAGTAAGCAACTCATCTCTCGGCATGTCCAGCTCTTCCATTATCTAAGCCAATCATGGCTAGCAGGAAGGTTCCTGGCTTTTTCCGTGGCTTAACCAACTAGGCTCGTAATTTAACAATTTTATTCATATTTACAGATGGCATACAAGTTTGTTTTTAAGGCACATGAAAGTTCACATGTTCCAGAAGGCATTTCTGCCCCAAAATGCATTTTGATATAAAAATATGCCTCTCATGTGAAGTAGTGATGCATGGCATATGCCTAGTTTCCTAAAACAAGTCACATTTTGTGATGGGGCAGATTTTTCTTTGCAGTTTTAAAACTAATTTCATGCAATTATACTCATTTTGCCATGGGGTGGAGATACATTTTTGCGGTTTAAAAGAACATTTCCTGCAATTCTACACATTTTGCCGTGATTATACAATATCTGGGTGAGGGTGACTAACAAAATCAATGGGGGCCCCCTGTGCATGTGTCCTGCGTGCCCTGTCGGTAAATTGGCCAGGATTACTGCAATGTTTAGATAGCTGGCAAGACTAATTTACCTATCAATCCAAAAAATGGTCTAATTGAGTGACTATCAGTGACCTACATAACAAGAAGAAAACTGTTGATGCACTACTAAATTTCCAAATTGCACCTTGTGTATTGTAATATGTATACTGTATATATATTATAACTGGTAAGTTGAGACTGAGTTCCCTTGGTGGGGGGCCCCTTAGTGGCCACTTATTTTGCTTATTGGCACGGCCGGCCCTGCATACAGTATGTAATGCAGTAAGTTGACTAACAACATTAAATAAGTTGGTCAACCCATAAAGATAATTGGCCATATTCGTTGAAAACTTCAAATTCCAAATTCAAATTATAAACTGTGATTTAGCATTAAAACTGTCGGCAGTGGAGAGCCCAGTGATAAATTGTGTTAATATATTCCAAACCAGAATTCCTAAATTCTTCTCCAACTGGGGCAGCAGAGCTGGTTTGACGTCATGGGATGATTGATGACGTTTGTGTTTGGGTGGATTTGCAAATGTTTCAGGGAGAGTGTGTGGTGTGTGTGAGAGAGAGTGATAATTATGTAGAAACATACAGTACAGATTGTTTAATGGTCCATAAGGGCATCTCAGACCATCCTTTCTTGGTGCTCCCGAGTTACTCTGCGATCTAAGGCAATGCATCTCAGTTCTAGAGTGGTTAGTACAGACCTTGGTTCAATTCCAAGCTGTATCAAAACCAGCCGTGATTGGGAGTCCCATAGGGCCCAGCGTTGTCTGGGTTAGGGTTTGGCCGCTGTAGGCTGTCATTGTAAATAAGAATTTGTTCTTAACTGACCTGCCTAGTTAAATATAGGTTAAATTAAATAAAATGAAATAAAAAAATTCTAGCCTCTGGTGATGTTTGTGCCTTTGGCCATGACTTTAGAGATATAATAATTATCTGAGGATAAATCATTACCGTACAGTATACAGGCCAGAGGGTCATATGTATGTGTTGATGCGTTAATGCCAACACTGTTCCTAGGCTTTGCTGGTTCATATTGGGTTCTATTTTATATGAAAAACAGACTCTTATGTAACACAATTTCAGTCGAACACAATACCATTTCCTTTGTCTCTGAATATTGATCCAGCAACAAAAATATTTTATGCTTTGCAATGGTCTACGTCCTTGTATGCCTTGTTCTTCGTTTCTATCTAAAAGTCGTGACACATCTCTCAATATAGAGATGGGGTGCACATGCAAAGAATACAAGTTTGTTATTGCTTGCTGTGGTCTTTTACATTTGAATTCAACATAGTACAGCCATCACAGAAGTTTCTGCTACTACCTTTCTCAAGGGATGCTGTTGAACATCTCACAACATATCTCTCAACCCAAAGGATACTACTGGTGGATTAGGGATGGCTGTCTTTTAGGAATGTGTATCTAACACTTTCAAGACGATTCGGTACTTATATACACAAAACAAAAATATTAACACAACATGCAAAAATGTCAAAGATTTTACTGAGTTACAGTTTATATAATTAAATCAATCATTTGAAATGAATTCATTAGGCCCAAATCTATGGATTTCACATGACTGGGAATGCATATATGAATCTGTTGGTCACAGATACCTTAAAAAAAGGTAGGGGTGTGGATCGGAAAACCAGTCAGTATCTGGTGTGACGACCATTTGCCTCATGCAGCACGACACTGGAACACGCTGTCGTACACGTTGATCCAGAGCATCCCAAACATACTCAATGGGTGACATGTCACAGTGAGTATGCAGGTCATGAAAGAACTGGGACATTTTCAGCTTCCAGGAATTGTGTTCAGATTCTTGCGACATGGGGCCATGCATTATCATGCTGAAACATGAGGAGATGGCAGGGGATGAATGGCACGACAATGGGCCTCAGGATCTCATCATGGTGTCTCTGTGAATTCAAACTACAATCAATAAATGCAATTGTGTTTGTTGTCCTTAACCTATGCCTGTCCATACCATAACCCCCTGCCAGCATGGGCTTCTCTGTTCACAACTTTGAAATCAGCAAGGACAAAGAGCATGCCTGATGAGCTTCCCTGAGACTGTTTCTGACAGTTTGCGCAGACATTCTTCGGTTGTGCATACCCACAGTTTCATCAATTGTCTGGGTGGCTGGTCTCAGACGATCCCGAAGGTGAAGAAGTCATATTTGTAGGTCCTGGTTGCGCGTGGTCTACAGTTGTGAGGCCGGTTGGACGTACTGCCAAATTCTCTAAAATTATAATGGAGGCTTATGATAGAGAAATTAACATTAAATTCTCTGGCAACAGCTCTTGTGGATATTCCTGCAGTCAGTATGTCAATTGCACATTCCCTCAACTTGAGACATCTGTGGCATTGAGTTGTGTGACAAAACTGCACATTTTAGAGTGGCATTTTATTGTCCCGGCACAAGGTGCACCTGTGTAATGATCATGCTGTTGAATCAGCTTCTGGATATGGCACTCCTGTCAGGTGGATGGATTATCTTGGCAAAGGAGAAATGCTCACTGACAGGGATGTAAACACATTTGAGCACAACATTTGGGAGAAATAATATTTTTGTGCTTATGGAACATTTATGGGATCTTTTATTTCAGCTCACGAGACCAACATTTTTATATTTTCATTCAGGATAGATAGAGTGCATTCGGGAAGTATTCAGGCCGCTTCCATTTTTCCACATTTTGTTATTCTAAAATGTATAAATTATTTGTATTTTTATCACTATACACACAATATCCCATGATGACAAAGCAAAAACAGGTTTTTAGAAATGTTTGCAAATTTATAAAAATAATAAAAAATGGAAATACCTTATTTACGTAAGTATTCAGACCCTTTGCTATGAAACTCGAAATTGAGCTCAGGTGTATGCTGTTTCCATTAATCATCCTTGAGATGTTCCTTCAACTTGATTGGAGTCCACCTGTGGTAAATTCAACTGATTGGACATGATATGGAAGGCACACACCTGACTATATAAGGTCCCACAGATGACAGAGTATGTCAGAGCAAAAACCAAGCGTTGAGGTTGAAGGAATTATCCGTAGAGCTCTGAGACAGGATTGTATGAGGCACAGATCTGAGAAAGGGTATCAAAACAGCATTGAAAGTCCCCAAGAACACAATGACCTCCGTCATTCTTAAATGTAAGACGTTTGGAACCCCCAAGACTCTTCCTAGAGCTGGCCACCAGGCCAAACTGAGCAATCGGAGAGAAGGGCCTTGGTCAGGGAGGTGATCAAGGATCTGATTGTCACTCTGACAGAGCTCCAGAGTTCCTCTGTGGAGATGGGAGAAACTTCCAGAAGGACAACCATCTCTGTGGCACTCCACCAATCAGGCCTGTATGGTAAAGTGGCCGGACGAAAGCCACTCCTGAGTAAAAGGCACATGACAGCCAGTTTGAAGTTTGCCAAAAGGCACCTAAAGAACTCTCAGACCATGTGAAACAAGATTCTTTGGTCTGATAAAACCAAGATAGAACTATTTGGGTTGAATGCCAAACGTCACGTCTGGAGGAAACCTGGCATCATCCCTATGGTGAACCATTCTGGTAGCAGCATCATGCTGTGGGGATGTTTTTCAGTGGCACGGACTAGGAGACTAGTCAGGATCGAGGGAAAGATGAACGGAGCAAAGTACACAGAGATCCTTCACAAAAACCTGCTCCAGAGCACTCAGGACCTCAGACTGGGTTGAAGGTTCACCTTCCAACAGAACATCGACCCTAAGCACACAACCAAGACAGTGCAGGTGTGGCTTCGGGACAAGTCTCTGAATGTCCTTGAGTGGCCCAGCCAGAGCCTGGACTTGAAACCGATCGAACATCTCTGGAGAAACCTGAAAATAGCTGTACAGCGACAATCTCCATCCAACCTGACAGAGCTTGAGAGGATCTGCAGAGAAGAATGGGAGAAACTCCCCAAATATAGGTGTGCCAAGCTTGTAGCGTCATACCCAAGAGGACTCTAGGCTGTAATTGCAACCAAAGACGCTTCAACAAAGTACTGAGTAAAGGGTCTGATTATTTATGTAAATTTGATATTTCAGTTTTACATTTTTAATACATCTGCAAAAATTTCTAAAAACCTGTTCTTGCTTTGTCATTATGGGGTATTGTGTGTAGATTGATGAGGGGGACAAAAACGATGTAATCCATTTTAGAATAAGGCTGTAACGTAAGGAAATGTGGTTTGAATACTTTTCGAATGTACTGTACATACAGGAACAATACGATACAGGAACGATAAGTTTCAGATTGAAATTATTCGGTGCTATTCAGTTTCATTAGAGGAACGCATTGATGTGATTCAATAACATTTGTTGATTAAGATTTATTTCCCATGTGAATCCAAATCTGCTGCTGATGGAGCTCATGAGCTGCGGCTATGAGATGGATCGGCCTGAGCTAAATGTGTGTGTGTGACCTAATGTCTATGGTGTATGTAGTCACCTGAGCCCAGCTAAGGGAGAATAGTGGGCCTCTACCACCCCACTATCAGATCAGGTGGCTCTCTGTTAAGTCACATGTTTGTGCAGTAAGGGGGTTGGTTGAGCCCTCCTTTGCCAGTATCAGTGCCATGCAGGCTCCCACTACACACACGCACACACACACACACACACACACACACACACACACACACACACACACACACACACACACGTCTGTTCTCATTAGGCCTTCTGCTCTGGAGGCAGAAACTACGGAAGACATCTCACATCAACTGTAAAATAACAGTGATGACTTATGATGGCCTACTCATTAAGTCAAACAGTACTTTATAGGACACAACACTATAATTTGTGTCAAAAAGTCATATGGATGCAGGTACTATAATCAACAAGATCATCCAACACGTCATCAGTCAGATGTTGTCATCATTCAGTGACCACTCAATCTCAGAAAGTGGGATATGGAATAGCCGTGTGTGGCACGATACAAGGACATTTTGTACAATCTCGGGACTTGCCTTCCAGACAGATAAGAACAGCGGGGGTTTAGCCTCCAGAGAATACATGGATGCACAATAACCTGTTAACCAAGGAATATAGCCTACCATCGCACAATGAAGGAGAGAAACTACTGTAAATTTGTATAAACCCAAAGCTAAAAATAAACAGGTCTGTTGAAGCAGATTTGAAGGGGGGAGGGATAGAAGTAAAGAGGGATGAGGGGTGGGATCAGTGGAAGTTGGCCTACAGCTGTCATTCAGTGCTACGCATACAGACGCTGCACTGTTAACAACTAACATTAGTATAGAAGAGGTGGACTGTTTAAGGAAGTTTTGACTGGTTCAGAATGCCACCATGGCACGTCGATAAGGCAGATGAAACGAAGAGATGAAGCAAGGATCCAAATAGTGGGGTTTATTGCACACACCGACACAGGAGCACTTGGAGAACAGTTGCAGTATAACGTTGAGGTTTACTAGGGAAATACAAGAGGGGGATACAAACACATTTTAACATACAAGCATGACTGACAAGTGCAAAATGGATAACTGAAATGCATCTCAAATGCTGGATTGACAGGAAATGGTACTAATTTGCATGCAGAATATACACTAACTTTAACAAGGATCTTGATATGAACATGTATACATATTATTCAATAATGAAAGGTCTTCACTTGTCAGTCACTCACAAAATGGAAAGGAAAACATAAGTTGGCCGCCCCATGCATTTACCAACAGGAATAAGGAAGCCTGGAGGGTGCTAATGAACAGAGTGGAGAGGCAAGGAAGGGGCATGGCCAGAGGTTAAGGGTGAGGACATAAGCCTTAGCAACAACTAGTGTGTAATGTCTTTGAAGGGGACTACAAAGTATCCCCTTCAAGTCAAAAGGTGACAGGAATTCTAGTTAATTATGCAATATGTAAACTATTCTCTAATCTCCAGTATGCAGTTGTTGTTAGAAATGCAGGAATGTCACATACTTTCTGCAAAGTTAATTAGAAAGTCAAAACCCTGACAGAGAACCTGGATCCTTGACATCTAGCTCTGGCACTGCCTCCTCCAGTTTCCTCCAGTCACTTCAAGTAAAATCAATGTTTGGACCAATATCCTGGACACTGGCACAATATATTGTATCTTTCATGCTCCCTTACAGTGATTTTTCTGGACGTGGAGTCTTGTCATTTTTGCTCATCTCCCTTTCCTCTGTGTGTGTGACTTTGTTTGATGTCTGCTCCTGCTCCACTAACTTCACATAGCCTGACTCGCAGAATTAAATGCACGCCAGAGGACCAATTTGCTCATGTTTCATTTTTCCGGAATCATTATCCGTAAAATCCCTCCGGTAAGATACTGTCAAGGTTGACTAGACGAACATAGAAAGTGCATTTTGACCTCAAAATGAGTAGATATAATCAGAGCAGAGTTTGTTAATAATGATGATGAGTTACTGATGTGCCAGTTATAAGATTGGGACTGTATGAAGTACTGCTGTTTATTTCAATGCAGTACTTTGTATGTAACCTCGTCCCCAGGCTATATTGCTACCACATATAGACAGGTTCAATTGGCTGGTGGATGAGATTATTTTTCATGTTGTCTTGTAACTACTTTAACTGCATTGTAAAGTAAGCCCATGTCTTCCCTCTTTCCACCAGGAGACCTAGGTAATGAGGACTAGTTGAGTGAGATGCCAAACATCCTGGAGACCAATCTACCCATGTCACCACAACATCCTCCCGTCCCTTTCTTCATTGGATCTGCAACCCAGCTTCTATTGTCTCACTGACAGTCTCTCATTGGAATTCAACAGAGATACTCCACTGCCCAGATTGCCAATGATTACAAGGAACGGTCTGCTGTTGGTCTTTTGGTTTCTCTTGGACAAAGGTTTCCTGGCTCCCCTCCACGCTCCACCCCAAAGCAGGATGGGAAGAGAGCAACACCTGAGGGGTGTGGAAGGACTGGGACTGAGGAGACATGTGGCGTCAGGGGTTCAGAGGGTGAAGAGAGGATGGGTGTGGAACCAGTTCTTTGTACTGGAGGAATATATGGGATCGGAACCACAATATGTTGGAAAGGTAAGGCCACCATCATTTTAAAGCATTCATTCAGACTTATCTATATGAACTTTCCCACAGTAGGTTGGAAAAAAAAGGCAACATAAGTTCAAGGTTATGGTTCTCTAAGACTAATCCATGTAAACCTCTGTCTTTATTCTTGTGATGACAGTTTGAGGTCAGAAATCAAACTGAGGAGTTTGAAGGCTTGTGCCTCTGTTCGTTAAGACTTAAAGAATATAGGAATACAAGCAGCACGACACGAATCACATCTAATTGCTTGAGCTGCTTGATCGCCTCTGACTGCGATTTTGCAATTTTCTCAGCATCGGCTCTAATTATCCACACACAGAGGAAGTGAAAGGGATTTTTGGGCAGTTCCAAATCAAATTTTAAGAGGCATTAAGAACCATTCTGGAATCTGGCACTTCCAGCTCAAATGAAATAATGGCTTAGATTGACTTGTCAGCTGCTGATGCCAAGGACATCTACCACCGCCTTTCTCAGCACGCACAGTCCCGCTGGATGTGTTTCTGTTGGCTGAGAAAGGAAGGATGGGATAGTCGCATCCACACATTGTCAAACAGATGCTACAATTACTGAGTGATTCACTCCTCACAGTGGGTGCATCCCCCAAATGGAATGTAACCAGTGTCTGAATGTAACCAGTGTCTGTGTTGAGAATGAGGATGGCAGAAGTCGTAACCGACCAGCCCTGAGACCACTGATTAATCTGTTGCTGGTTAATAGGGGACAGTGTGAAGGATCAGGACCTTGATTATCACTGTGAGCTGCATGTTTGGAAAAGGGAACCAAAACCAAATCTGGCTTGAAAACCATCTGACTGCCAGTTCATGAATCCCCCTCCAGCTAGAGAGCGCTGTCTAATGGTTTCTGTTACTCTATTTAGAAAACATACAGAGGCATATTACAGTATAACATGGTAACTTGCACCTGGAGACTTTCCTCAGCCATTGAATTGGTTATTGTTTCTATATCGCCTTTGTAAAGAGATTTAGCATGACAACACTATGATTTATAAACAGATACAAATGAGTCTTCACAACTTTGAATTTACCAACAGGTAAGGTCCGCAGCCTTCCTGGCTAAAACAGGAGATAAAGCATTTTCTACCATTAATAGCACACCTTTGTGTGAGCATTTTGAAGACAGAAAATGACTGCACCACTGATCCACTTTGCCGAAAGCTCCTCTGCTGGGTTTGTTCCCATGTATTATGCAACTGTAGAGGCAGACACAGACAAAGCTGACCAGCTAAGAGTGAAAGACCTAAATTTAAACACCAGCTTGCCTTGTGCCCCTGGATCTGACATTCAGCAAGCCTTATGGGGAAAACAGCTATATGCAACTGTACTCTTTACAATTAAAAAGTCTGCTACTGGGCCCCATACTAAGCAAATGCCATCTGCAAGGAAGACTGAGCTAGTGGGCTTGTCTGGTCTGAGCTAAAACACACTAAGCTTCTCTCTAGTCTAAATCACTGTGTTAAATTGTTTGTGGTACGGCTGATCATTTAAGCATTCTTGTTGGGTCTCTCAAGGATAGACACTCCTCAGTTTAAACTACAACATGTAACTTAGGTTATCATATTATTTTGCATTGCATGTTTGCAGTTACAAAGTCGAAAACCAGTATATGTATAGCCACTAGCCCATGACTATGTAATGCAGAGAAATGCTGCATCAGATAATAAACAGATTATAATTTTCTTCAATCATGAAAAAGGCTCACCTCTCAAACCTTGGTCAAGGATATATCGACCCCTTGCCAAATATTCCTTATTGGTGAATAACCTTTTACAATGAGACGTTATTCACTTACAGGGGAACCAGTAGGATAAATTATCAGACAGACCACAAGTTGTATCATAACATATGGATTCAGCTAAATATCAACACCTCATTCTTTTCTATATCTGCCTGATGCCGACAGATACCCCCATCCCAACACTGCTTTGTACTCAGGAAACAAGCGATTCCTCTACATTATAGCACTGGGTGGATACTGTTAAATATTCTATTAATGTTTATTTCCTCCCGATTTATTTTAATCCAGACATTGCTCCTGTGGAGGTTTCATTCGATTTTATTGGTGTACCACAAATTCCATTAATATCTGATTCACTTTAAAACTCATTATATCCGAACCCACTGTCAAGAGTAAAATCGTGTTCTGCCTGCTGAATGAGGTACATCAGACGGTGAGGGAATGGCCATAAAACAATGTAATGAGTGAACGTGTCTTGAGATTCAGCCCTCTGATTTAATTACATTCAATTCACTGACTTTCTAAATAAACCATTAATCTCATGGATAGAAAGGGTTTTATTGTCCCCTGCATACTGAAACTGAATGGACAATCTGTGTCCCAAATGGCATCCTATTCACTATATAGTGCACTACTTTTGACCAGAACCCTATAGGCCCTGGTCAAAAGTAGTCCACTACTATAAGGGTAGGGGTCGGCAACAGGCAGAAACAGGCGTGGCCCCCCAAAGTTTTTAGTAAAAAATCACAAGGAATTGAGAAAATAAATGTATTTAGGAAAGTATTCCCAATAATAAAGAAATAGACATACGTGATCGTATCTCAACGTAATCAAGGTATGAAATTATTCTTATTTTCAAATACAATCTTTTTTTGTGCTTAGTTGTGGTCAATTTGCAATGTGCAAATTATTATAATTATGGTCCAGCCCCATGACCAAAAATCGTCCCGTGGCTGAATTTAGTTGCCAACCCCTGACATAGGGAATAGATTGGGACTCATCCCATTTTATCTTTATTGTTGTGGCTCATGGATTATCTACTATGTAAAACTTAAGCCTTGCCATCCACCCTAAGTAATAAATCCCTTTATGGGATAACCAAGCCACAGGTCAACTAAAGGATGTCTTCATTGACTCGGGGACTGTGCTCTGCCATTATATGTATCTATCAAGGGCACAACATGTCCTCAGCATTTCCATATGGTCAGTGACGGTTGGAAGGAAGGAATGAGGAGGAGGAAATAGACACAGCTCAGCAACAAAACTCTGTCCCCTTGTCATCCGTCAAACAAGCTATTGTATGCACTTACGCTCAAGTCACATAAAGATCTAGGCCAAGTACATGTGTATTCCTACTTTGATTCACTGACAAATACAACATGTTTTCTCTATGCAGCTTCACACTGACCTGGACAGGGGCGACAGCGACGTGAAGTACACTCTATCAGGAGAAGGAGTCGGAACCATCTTCACCATAGACCAGACGACAGGTGACATCCATGCCTTGATGGGTTTGGACCGAGAGGTGAAATCTTACTACACGTTACGAGCCCAGGCTGTGGACATGAACACAGGCAGGCCTCTGGAGCCTGAGTCTGAATTCATCATAAAAATTCAAGACGTCAATGACAATGAACCAAAGTTCTTGGACGGCCCATACACAGCCAGTGTCCCAGAGATGTCACCAGGGGGTAAGAAAGGCACCTGTAATGTACTTTTTGGCTTATACAAATCCATATGGAGTAAAGCTATGATGACAATTGGACATTAAGCTACACTAGAGTATCTGAAGGGAATCCTGTAGGAATACAGGCCTAGTTCTACTGTCTATGAATTTTACCTTCATAGAATCATATGATTGAGATCTGACTCCAATTGAAATGATAGGCAAAGGTTGTTGTTGTTTGGTTTCATTTCAAGTCATGGCAGTCAGGTGGCATTGGTGTTTTTGTGTTGGAATGTTTCTGCAGTCGAAAGGAATAAAGTCCATTATTTTCTACAAAAAACACACATTGAAAGCAGGTGACATTCATTCACAGTTTATTGTGGTGGACTGGACTCAACAAATGTTGCTAGTCTCAAACAAACCGTGCCATTTTTGTAAACGTTTGCAACGCGCACTGATCACCATGAGCAGTGGTAGAAACCTAAAGATTGCTAACAATTCGGCCTAAAGCCAAACATTTTCAGTCTTTATATGATACATTACATGTCCATGTTTAAGTGGTACAAAATAATTAAGTGGTACAAAACACTGAATTGATATTAAATCAAAGTTAAAGCAGTTAGTTCTACTACCTCTTTTGAGCACAGGTGGGATACCATGGATACGGTATCCATATTAAGTCCCAATAAGAGTTGAGTCAGTCTCAGTAGAAGTTGAGTCAGTCTCAGTAAGGATTTGAGTCTTTCCAACTTGCCTATCTTCATTTCCTAAATCCCTTTCCTTATTTCCTTTCCTAGATTCCTTTGCTCCTTTCCTAAACCCATTCCTTCTTTAATTTACTAGCTCTCTTTTCTCCTTTCCTTTCCTAGATTTGTTTCCCCCTTTTCCAGCTTCCTTACGTATTTTCCTTTCCTAACTCCTTTCCTCCTATAGGTTCTACGCTTCTTTGCCTCCTTTCCTAGATTCCTTTCCTAGCATCCATTCCTAGTATAATTTCCTAAAAAGGTTTCCTTAATTCATTTCCTTGCCTGTATCCTTGTTTCCTTTCCTATCTTTCTTTCCTATTTTCCTTTCCGAGCTCTTTTTCTTCCTTCCTAGAAAAAGGAGCTAGTAAAGGAGGAAAGGAAGCTATGAAAGGATAGGAGGAAGCGGAGCTATAAAATCAAAGGATGGGAGGAAAGGAAGCTAGAACAGGAGGAAAAGAAAAGGAGCAGGGAAACCAAAGGAGGAGAGGAAAGCAAGGCAAGGTTTCAAGGAAATTAAACTAGGAAATGAGGAAAGAAAGATAGGAAAAGGCAGAAAGGAAGCTAGGATAGGAGGAAAGGACATTTTGTTAATAAAGTAGGAGGAAAGGATTATGCAAAGTGAGTGCACATGTGGTATGTGGTAAGGATTCACCAGTGCCAGTAGATGTTAATAGTATTGCCTTTAATGAGAGGCCAGTTTTTTGGTGACAGGACAGTTTTAGTGATAACCAATGGAGTCATACTGACACATTATCAGTAACCACAGGCAAGGTGGTAGCATGATCATCATATATTTATTACTCTCCTTATGCTCTAAAGAAATGTACGTACATGTAACCTGTGTCACTGTGCTGCTACCGGCTTCTCTTTTGCCACTGTCCCTGTCCCCTTACTGGGCTCAAATAAGTGGTCCTCTGATTGCAAACAAACATGACCGCCCACCTGATAAACAGACCAGGGGTGCATTCAGCAGGATGCAATGTTTTGGTTCAGATATAAATATGCTATGTAGAACAAACACCCTTCTCTGACATGTAGAAAAAGGAATCACTTTGTCTCTACTCGTGGCATATCCACAATGTTCAGCAATGTTTGGCTACTGAAAGAGGCTTTATTTAGCATTGGCAGCGCCATTAAGGACTGAAACTATTTTTAAATAATCAACTGGATGGGACTTCCTATGGGTTAAGGAAGGATCCCATGATTCCATCCAGGTCATCGGGAGGGATCAGCCAATTAATTATACTTGTGAGCAAACATTCCATAACTGCAGGTGGCAATAAATCCCAAACCTTGGCTTTATACCTGTTCAAACAACACACTCCAGGGGGAAGTATGCTCTGTTACAGTTTGTTTCCCTACTCAGAAGTAATAGAAGAAGAAAATTGACCACTTCAAAATGAAGATGGCCTCAATGGCGCTGTCCGTGCTCTCACAGACGCCATGATGATACAGATACAATGATGCAATGTCTATGATGCCATGTCCTAAGTCTATGCTGAAATGACTGACATTCGCGCAACTGTGGCCACAAATACTCACCCACGCTCTAGGATGCACACACAGTAGAGCACACATGAGCGGTCAGTGAAGGAACAGGAGGTTGCTGAGGGGAGCACGCCTCTTAATAATGTCCGGAACGGCGCAAATGGAAACCATGTATTTGATGTATTTGATACCATGCCACTAATTCCACTCCAGTTATTACCACAAGCCTGTTCTCCCCAATTAAAGTGCCACCAACCTCCTGTGGTGAAAGCGCAGAAACACAAACAAAAGAAACAAGGATATGAATATTAAATAAGAAAACCTCTACCTCGTGCTTCGCACTAAAGACCTAGTCTTTATATTAGTTATGCCTGCTTAATATGCATCCTGTACTTTATTCAATAATTTTGTTGGTGACATAACTTCTCCCATCTATTTGTCTGATAAATACAATTTCGTAAAGTTATATTAACAATTAGGTTTTAAAACCATAATCTCTTCATTCTCATGAAGTCTAAACTCCATGTAGAGGAAGCTTCAGATTCAGCCTTTATCAAAAAAGTTCAGCCAAGTTGTCAATATCTTGTTTTGAATTATATTAGATATCCTATAGCAGGGGTACTATTTGAGAAGGTCCGGTCACATACACTTCCTAGTATCAGGTATGAAGGTAAGACCTAGATGCAGACAATGTCGAATTAACCACGGTTTACTATTCCAACAGGGGCAGGAAATAGACAGGTCAAGGCAGGCAGGGGTCAGTAACCAGAGGTGGGGCAACAGTACAGGACAGCAGGCAGGCTCAGGGTCAGGGTAGGCAGAGGTCAATAATCCAGAGGTGGGGCAAAAGTACAGGTTTGGCAGGCAGGCTCAGGGTCAGGGTCAGGGGTAGACAGTGTGGTCAGGCAGGCGGGCACAGAGTCAGGACAAGCAAGGGTCAAAACCAGGAAGGTGAAAAAAAGAGAGACTGGGAAAAGCAGGAGCTGAGACACAAAAACGCTGGTTGATTTGACAAACAAGACGAACTGGCAACAGACAAACAGAGAACACAGGTATAAATACACAGGGGATAATGGAGAATCTGGGCGACACCTGGAGAGGGGTGGGGACAATCACAAAGAGAGGTGAAACAGATCAGGATGTGATACCTACTGCAGGTGGCAAAGGTCTGGATGCATAAGGTAATTTATCGGCGCAGTAACAAACCCCCACTTCGCAACCCATGCGACCCTAAACTGTTCACACCTCTTTTTTTTGTTTTAAAGCTAATTTCCCACAATTCTAAACATTTTGCATGTGGCAGAGCATTTTTTCCCCCCACTGTTTAAACGTTTTTAGGGGGGGGGGGGACATGCGGTCCGTATTGACCCCGTTCATGATCTGATCCGCGGTCCACCAGTTCAGTATGGAGGTCCTATGGCCTATGTAGGTTACATTGCATGCCAGAATTTGTCAATTATATCATTACATTTTTAATGATGAATTCAAAATAATCATGTACTATTCTTAAGACGTAATGCTCGAAGTGATGAAAATAACACTATTTATTAACAATTTCCTACCTTTTGTCTCTGTATGATGGACAGGTACTTTTGTTATGCAGGTGACTGCCACAGATGCTGACGACCCCTCCTATGGGAATAGTGCACGGATCGTCTACAGTATCCTACATGGACAGCCTTACTTTTCAGTCGACTCCAAAACTGGTGAGATCACAACATAGTTGAAATCAAGGCACATCCACAATGTCAAATAGAGAGATTTGAAAACCAAAGCATTAAATGTGTAACCGGCCTTTACAATGGCAAAATGTATAGCTGTACCACTGCAATATGTGATTATTGTAAATACTTTGAGATTATATTGCAGCTGAAGTTGGACTGAGAGTATAGGGGAACACATTGAATCAGGATTACTCGTTGTCGGTGGCAACGACCCTTTAGTACCCGAACCATGAGACTCACTCCTGATCAAACGCTATTCACACAGGTAGAAGCACTATTAGGTCAGATTAGTATTTGCACAGTGTCAAAGATCTCCCTTTGCTACACATCTGTGAAGGATGTCATAATTCTCCCAAATGAATGCATGAGTCAAAATCCACCTCTTCTCTCTTCCTTCGACAAACATCAAAGAGGATACAGTCTCTTATAATCACAACTCATCTCTCTTTCTCCCCCTCACTACTCTTTACTCTTGCTTGCCTCTCTCTCTCACACACACACACACACACACACACACGCGCACACACACACACACACACACACACACACACACACACACACACACACACACACACACACACACATATTCTCTGTTGGTTTTTGTGACCTTGAACAGGGGTTATTAGAACTGCGTTGCCTAACATGGACCGTGAAGTGAAGGAGCTTTACCAGGTCCTTATTCAGGCAAAGGATATGGGCGGTCAGCTGGGAGGACTAGCCGGAACCACCACCATCAACATCACCCTCAGCGACGTCAACGACAACCCACCCAGGTTTTCAAAAAGTGTGCCAAATTGCATTTTAATGACTATGGTTTTGTTTGCTATTACCCAATGCATTTAACAATATTGTGGGCACTGAAAGGGAATCTTTCTGCACAAACGGGATCTCATCATATCTCTAGGCAACTAGATGTTACTTTAATAATTAACTAGTGTTAGTGTTAATCAATTATAATGAGGTAATTCATATTTGTATGAGCTGTTTATATATAATCAATGGTTTAGCAACACCAGTGAAGTGATACTTGTATAAATAGGCTTCACATGATTAAAAGAGGTTAAAGTGAGTCTCTGGCCCTTACATAAAACTAGAGACTTGAGACTTGACTCATACAAGAAGCAGCCAATAACATATTTTATATTTCTACATTTGAATCTATTCTTACTGTACGGCAGGTATATTCCACCTCAGGATCCCAGAGTCTTCGTTAGTGGGCTCAGCAGTGGGGAAGATCAGAGCTCATGACCTGGACTCTGAGAAGAATGCAGAGGTGGAATATTCTATCGTTCCTGGAGATGAAGGACACGTGTTTAACATCACCTCCAACGGGCACAGTCAAGAGGGAATCATAGTCCTAAGTGAGGTAGGAATTAACAACCCTTCACCAATCACTTTATTTTACTTGAACCCTTTTACTCTATGTTGAGGAAAGGTCCACAAATGATCTCCATCGCGCTTTGTTTTGGGCCAGTTTCTCAAGTAAGAATTACAGGTCTGTTATGACAGATCATGAGCAAAGCTGTGCTCATTTAGATAATTAAACTAACGTACTACTTAGGCCTTGGAATATTAATAGATAATTGCTGCATATATCCTTTTTGTCACACCCTGATCAGTTTCACCTGTCCTCGTTATTGTCTCCACCCCCTCCAGGTGTCGTTTGTTTTCCCCAGTGTATTTATCCCTGTGTTTCCTGTCTCTCTGTGCCAGTTCTTCTTGCATGTTTCCAAGTCAACCAGTGGTTTTCCCGTTCTCCTGCTTTTTGCATTCACCTTCTTCTAGTCCTCCCGGTTTTGACCCTTGCCTGTTTCTGGACTTTGAAACCGCCTGCCTGACCATTCTGCCTGCCTTGACCACGAGCCTGTCTGCCACTCTGTACCTCCTGGACTCTGATCTGGTTCTGACCTTTTTTCCTGTCCACGACCATTCTCTTGCCTACCCCTTTGGATTAATAAACATTGTAAGTCTCCAACCTGCCTCCTGTGTCTGCATTTGGGTCTCGCCTCGTGCCTTGATACTTTTATTACAACTACAAACCATCCTCAAAACCCAACCATGAGGAAATATGGAGAAATTGATGATCCCTATTTTCTGGCAGTCTAAAAATGTATTTTGATATTTTTTTCAGGAAAGTGCTTGGATGTGTTTTGGTTTAGCCTAAAATGAATACTGTTGAGGCTATGATCAGACAACACAACTCCTGATGGGATGTGACAAGCAGGAATCCCTTTAGAAATCCCCTTTACGACAGCTTCTTCTCTCTCTCTGTGGCCCACAGACTCCCAAATACTGGTATCCTATATTCACATAAGTGGATAGTTGCACCAAAGCTTTTGAACTGGGTTTGAGTGCATGTCTCGTCTGGGCTGGGATTATATTATTATTCACAGATGGGGTGTGTATCTTGCAGCTCTGTGAGTTACCTCGATGTACTGTAAGTACATCAAAGCGCTACTTGCACTTGTCTGGATGTTGACAATGAACATTCAAAACATTAGGCACTTTCTTGCAAATACATAGTGGGACTATACAAAGGCACTTTTGCCTTCTGAAATTGAAATGATTTTAGAGCCATCTATTTGTAGCTGTTTGTATCATAGCCATCCTTGTTAGTGATCTGTTTCTTCCTGCTCTCTAACTGGTCCTGACAAGGTCCTGACAAGTAGCCCATAATGACCATTTACCTGACACTGCAGAATGATACCTGAAAATGACTGCTAGTGGATCACCAGGTGGTAGAGACTCAGGGGTCAACTACAACCACCTCCCCCCATGTTCCTCTGCTAAAACAGCACCTGTAAAACTGTGAAAGCCCAGGTGATGGAGGAAAGTATGGAAAATGGCTGATTTGGAGAGGGCTCAGCCAAAGTTTGCCACAGCTTGTGACAAGAGGTTTTGGAAGAGTAACCGTTTCAAGGGATAATCGACTCCGTCAAAATAAAAGATTATAGTGAAACGATAGATAAACCGTCTGTGGGATTCAAATGGCCTCTAAATGTATTTATGTGTCAAGGTATTGGGTCTATACTTTGTTTCTACATTGGACAGTGCTGGATTTAGTTTAGGCCTGAATGCACGCCCAATTTATGATATGCTTCAAGACTCCAGGAATTATCTATTCCAACCAAAATAGCACCAAAGCGATTATGAAAAAAAAACTGTAGTATGCAGGAAGTCGAGCACTTTGATATGGAAATGTCAAACCTTTATACTTTAGAATATCAACCACAGTCATCTATTTATTTATTTTAGATAATATCATCTCTTTCCAAGCCAAACTCTGGTATATTCCAAAAACAGTTTTTACCATGTAGGTTATCAGTGAATTTAAAAAAAAATCCATCACACGTGAAGTGGGAGGTTGAGGTGCTATGCTTACCCATGGATCTCCTTGATGATGAGTCAGGCACCTAGGAGGGCACAGTAAAAACAGCAGGAGCATCCTGGCACAAATACTGTAATTGACACCTCTGTGCCGTTAAAAAGAAGGAATTGTCACTAGGTTGTGGTTGGGAGGTGGGAGGTAGAGTAGGAGGATATAGGCCCAAACCAAAAACGGATGGCTTCACTTTCCAGATAAGGAATATTGTCCCTGCTAATTTGCAATGTTGCAAGAATTGTGTTCCCTGCAGGTAACGCTGAGCGGTGCTTTTTGGATGGGATGGCACACATGCTGTGGTGTCTATCCTCCTGCATCTCCTGCACAGTCCTGTTGTCTGTCTGGTTGTTATGCAGTCAGCAGGGTGGCTGCCCATTCCGCAGACAACCAGGCTTTTGCATGTGTGTGTCTCAGACAGGGACTGCTGTGTGTGTGTTGACAGTGAAAACTGCTCTGCTGTCAACGCTAACTAGGGACCCAGCTGAGTTAATGTGAGACTGTAAAATAGGGTCAGAGAGCGGTTCTCAAAGTATCTCCATGAAAATGTGTTCAATCCCCAAACATTGGCTTTTCAAGTCTCAAATTGCTTTAAAACTCAGACACTGAAGAACATGAGTCCGTTGATAAAAGAACATTGAATCCAACTATTTTTTTAACATAAATCAATCTTGGTTGGCTCAGTTAACGTGCATATTTCCATATCAAAGTGCTTGACTTCCGTGTCTGTTGAGCATACTAAACCTAACAGAGGTGTTAACAAACTGAACCAAGCACTATATTTGACCATTGCACACAGTATATTCATATCACAGAACATTGACATGAAATGCATTCTGATTTTGACGATGTGAATGATTTTATAAATACTGATTCTCTGTTGATTTGATTACTATGAATAATAAATGCATTTCACCTTTCATTCATTATCTTTCAGCATCTCGACTACGAAACCAAAAGATCATACACCTTTAAAGTGGAGGCCTCCAACGCTCACCTGGATCCCCGGTTCCTGCACCGGGGCCCCTTCAAAGACACTGCCACCGTGAAGGTCAACGTGCTGGATGTGGATGAACCCCCTGTGTTCACTAAGACCTCTTACACCATAGATGTGTATGAGGACACTCCTGTGAGCACCATCATTGGATCTGTTACAGCGCAGGACCTAGATGCAAGTACCAGCTCAGTTAGGTAAGGACTCTTGAATACATTTATACATACATGTATGGTAAGTCCTATTTACCTACTGTATGGTTAATCAAAAGGTGATTCATCAAGGCTGGTGTTGAGCAATGGGACCATGATGGATTGAGGTATTTATTGGGCACCTGTATCCGACACCTTAAATGGCAAAAAGAAAAAGCTGTCAACATAGATCAACTTTACTGTATCTATTTAGCGAGATGGGAGCATTTTGGTCTGGTGACTGGAGTGTTGGATGTTTGATTTAACCAACAGAGACACACTTTGCTCCTCAGAGTTATGAACACTGACAGCTAATATACATTTGACTTGTTGTTTTTCTTCTTCTTCCAAATGTTTTTCAAGTACAGTTGACTTCCACTCTGTTGGTGTTGAGAGACAGAGCGTGAGATGCAGGACATCTCTTGCGCAAGAACATACAAATACGTTGTGGCCCAGCAGTGTTTTTTGTTATCGATGAATATTTAATGTCTTGCTAGAAATGGAGGAGGCAGTAATTCACCTTGCTCAAAAGGCCATCTTTGTGATGTCTGCTTAATATTTTAAAGCATTACATTTGTCATTGTTTTCATGGGACATGAAACACATAAACATACTAGAATGCTGATCAGAACACAACCACATGGCATTATGTTCCCTATATAGTGCACTTCTTTTGATCAGGGTCTGGTCATAAGAAGTGCACTATACAGGGAATAAGGTGCTGTTTGGGACGCATCCCTAGTTTCTACATGAAAAGAGAGTGATCATTCTTCTGTGTAATGTTTGCGGTCATTGCCTGGATCTTTATTTGACTAATCGTAAGGACATTTCTTCTTCGGGACCAATACATTATTTAGGCCTATCTATCTCTGTAGACCTATTACATTCAGATGTTCTATTACAGTGCCTTCAGAAAGTAGTTACACCCCTTGACTTTTTCCACATTTTGTTGTGTTACATCCTGAATTTAAAATAGTTTAAATTGAGATTTTGTTGGTCACTGCCCTACACACAATACCCCATAATGTCAACGTTTTTTTCAAAATGTTTACAAATTAATAAAAAATGAAAAGCTGAAATGTCTTCGGTCAATAAGTATTAAACCCTTTGTTATGGCAAGACTAAATACACTTAGGAGTAAAAATGTTCTTAACAAGTCACATAATAAGTTGCATGGACTGGATGAATGACTACCTCATCTCTGTACCCCACACGTACAATTATCTTCAAGGTCCCTCAGTCAAGCAGTGAATTTCAAACACACGTTTAACCACAATGAGGTTTTCCAATGCCTCGCATGATAGGGCACCTTGAATATCTCTTTGAGAATGGTGAAGTTATTCATTATACTTCGGATGGTGTATCAATATACCCAGTCACTACAAAGATAAAGGCGTCCTTCCTAACTCAGTTGAGAGGAAGGAAACAGTTCATTGATTTAACCATGAGGCCAATGGTGACTTTCAAACAGTTAAAGACTTTAATGGCTGTGATAGGAGAAAACTGAGTAGTTACTCCACAACACAGAGTCGTTAAAACCACAACATTGTAGTTACAACACAATACTAACCTAATTGACAGAGTGAAAAGAAGGAAGCCTGTACAGATTTTTTTTAAATATTCCAAAACATGCGTCCTGCTTGCAACAAGTCACTAAAGTAATACTGCCAAAAAGTGGCAAAGCAATTACCTTTTTGTCCTGAATAGAAAGTGTTATGTTTGGGGCAAATTCAATGCCACACATTACTGAGTACCACTCTCCATATTTTCAAGCATAGTGGTGGCTGCATCATGTTATGGGTATGCTTGCAATCGTTAACGACTGGGGAGTTTTTCAAGATAAAAAAGAAATGGAATGGAGACAATCACAGACCAAATCCTAGAGGAGAACATGCTTTAGTCTGTTTTCCACCAGACTTGGGAGATGAATTCAACTTTCAGTAGGACAATAACCTAAAACACAACGCCAAATCTACACTGGAGTTGCTTACCAAGAAGCCAGTTAATGTTCCTGAGGCACAGAGTTACAGTTTTGACTTAAATCTGCTGAAAATCCATGGCAAGGCCTGAAAATGGTTGTCTAGCAATGATCAACAAACAATTTGACAAATCTTGAAGAATTTTGAAAAGAACAATGGGCAAATGTTGCACAATCCAGGTGTGGTAAGTCTTAGTGACTTACCAGAAAGACTCACAGCTTTAATTGTTGCTAAAGGTGCTTCTACAAGTATTGTTTTCACATTGTCATTTTCACGTTGTCATTATACCTTCAGAAAATATTCATACCCCTTGACTATACCTCTTGACTTATTCCACATTTTGTTGTGTTACAGCCTGAATTGAAAATGGATTCCATTTTGAATTCAGGCTGCAACACAACAAAATGTGGAATAATTCAAGGGGTATGATTACTTTCTGAAGGCACTGTACATGCAAATACAGAATGAAGGTGTGGAAAGAATAGTTCAGATGTAAATATTGATTGAAATATGCTGTGTGAGGTTGAAGAAATCATGTTCAGTAGTTAAAAAAAAAAAAATCATGTTTTTTGTGAATGTTTTGTAGATACTCTATTGAGTGGAAGAGGCCTGTGGACGGCTGCTTTGACATTGATACTGTGGAAGGGACCATCTCCACCACCGAGATGTTGGACAGAGAGAGTAATAGGCAGCACAATATCTTTGTTGTGGCCACTAAAGTTAGTAAGTATAGGACAAAGGGTAAATATGTACAGTATATAATATGTGTTAACATACACTGAGTGTACAAAACATTAGGCTGTTGAATTGCACCCCCTTTAGCCCTCAGAACAGACTCAATTCAAGATGTTGAAAGTGTTCCACAGGGACGCTGGTCCATGTTGACTCCAATGCTTTCAACAGTTTTGTCATGTTGGCTGGATGGTCTTTGGGTGGTGGACCATTCTTTTTTTGTAAGATGTGTTTAATCTTTTATAAACAATACAAAATATACACACACAAAACAATATTTACAAACATCAACTACATCACACCTGCCCAGACCAACTAGCACACATCCCCATCTCTAGCGCCCATGACCTGTGTAAGAATATTTTGAAGATAAATACACAACGCAGAGGACGAGAGGTCAATAGAGGACTAAAAGTCAATGGAGTACTAACAATCAATGGAAATAGGGTTTTTCTGTAACAGGGGATTAAGGATTAATGGGTCAGAGACATAGGAGGAATTTCAGTCTGGGACTCATATCTACATGGCAAGTTATCATTGGTCCAAATTGTTTATACATTGAACCTGAAATAGGATACTTGTTATTTGGCCAATGGCCCAGTTTTATTACAAGGAATTCTAATTGGTCAACCACAGGCTAGGGCTGGGTTAAAAAGTACATCCTGTCTCTTTGTTCTGTGGAGAGAATCACTGAAGAGAATCACTGAAGAGAATCACTGAAGAGAATCACTGAGGACAGGGGAGAATGAACATCTACCTCTCAGCATAACATCTATGATTCGTCCTCTTTGAATAAACCTATTTTCCTCTTCCTGATTTGCTTTGGGGTCTGTGGTTTTGAAGAGTAACATTAACTGCTAACACCTGAAACTGCACCATTTTGATTCTCTTGGTAACCCACACACTTTCTATATTTAAATAATAAATTATTAGATTTTTCCATTCTGTTAATAATGGTGGATTGATTGATTTCCACATTTTTAGTCTGCATTTTTTAAACATAAATCTTCAATAATGTTCCAACCGGAACATTCCTTTGTCTGTAGAATCTGTAGAATTCCTTTGTCTGCAATGGAGCTCAAGCTAACTATCACGTGAACGTGCGTGGTCAGCTCATGCATCTCTGCCAGACCTCTGACTCATTCCCCTCTCATTTGACCCCACCTCACAGTAGAAGCATCAAAAAAGGTTCTAAAGACTGTTGACATCTAGTGGAAGCCTTAGAAAGTGCAATTTGACCCCATAGACACTGTCTATTCGATAGGCAAAGAGTTGAAAACCTACAAACCTCAGATTTCCCACTTCCTGGTTAGATTTTCTTCTCAGGTTTTTGCCTGCCATATGAGTTCTGTTATACTCACAGACATCATTCAAACAGTTTTAGTGTTTTCTATCAAAATCTACTAATAACATGCATATATTAGCAACTGGGCCTGAGTAGCATACAGTTTACTCTGGGCACCTTATTCATCCAAGCTACTCAATACTGCCCCCAGCCATAACAAGTTTTTTAATATGAGTGATGAGGAGAATCATCCAAACCATCGTGTATCTCAATACGCCCCCCACATACCATGTCTTGAAATATGCAGACAGACAGATTGAAAGTATGTTTACATTGTAATACTTCTGACAGCCAACTTTCTAGCTCTGTCCACAACTTCCGGACTTTATAGCATTCCCAGAACGCATGGATTAATTGAATACTTATTAGATTTACACTTAAGACATTTAAGACATGACCCTGCAGTTGTGTTGTGGAATTTATGAATTTTGTCTCCTGTAAGTTCTATATTAGCTTCTACTGGATCAAGCGTACATTTTAGTTAAACTTAATTTTGTTAGTTATGCTCCAACTTTCCCCTACATCTCATGCCAAAGTTTTGGTTCAAATAGTTAATGTTTTTTTCTAAGAGATTGTCAGTTGGATATGCTCTCTGCAAGGTTTTGTATATTCTTCCCTATCAAATGAACATCATTTTCTAACTCACATAAGATTCCCTCAAGGTTGCTCTAATGTCCAAGAGATTTCCTGTTACCAAGTCATTTACAGTTTCTATGCATTTATGGTTTCAATGGATAACCATTCTTGATACACACGGGAAAAACACAGCAGCGTTGCAGTTCTTGACACACTCAAACTGGTGCGCCTGGCACCTACTACCGTACCCGTTTAAAAGGCACTTACATATTTTGTTTTGCCCATTCACCCTCTGAATAGCACACATACACAAACCATGTCCAAATTGTCTAAACTGTCTAAATAGTCTAGAATCAGTTGTGCCTTTAAAATCATAATGAACAAGACGGGGGCCCTGATCCTAGATCAATCAGTACTTCTCTGAGACGCTTGTGAATAAGGGTCCTGGTGCAAGTAATTTGGGAAGAGATTGCACAAAGCAGGCCATACCGTAGTCTACAGACACACACAGGGTTCCATACTTGTGGCACCATCTAGTGAAATTGACTGATGCTTACAGTAAAGCATCTCAACAGATTCAATGAACTAAATGCTATTTTTCCTCTGAAAGAGCAGTTTTATTGAATGGGAATCTTTTCAATGGATTTTTACAAATTCATTAGCATTATTAGTAAATCACACAATACAATCAACACATATTATTAATTTCTTATAATTTGACTGTGCAGCCATTTGTTTTTCTATGAAAACATGTTATTATTTGTCAATGACTCTATTTTCAAGTATTCTCATGCTATTTCATTGTCAATTTCATATTACTTGTATGAGGCCTGCAGTTTAAAGCGTAAACAGACAGTGTCACTGTTACATCTTTCATCAAGCTACTGTAAACATAACACTGTTTGTTTTACAAAGCAGTTCAGACATGAGAGAAAGGGCTTTTGCAAAGCTCACTCATTTGTGATGCTCACTGAGGTCCACTATGTGCATGGTGTATTTATTATGTGTTGTATGATTACTGTTTTCTTTGATTCTGCAGACAACCCTCTCCTATCCAACAAGGTCACAGTCACAGTCAATGTGCTGGATGTCAACGAGTTCCCTCCGGAGCTCACCATTCTCTTTGACACGTTTGTCTGTGAAAATGCAAAAGTAGGCCAGGCAAGAACAGCTCCTTTGTGATAAAGGTTGTGTGTGTGTGTATGTGTGTGTGTGTGTGTGTGTGTGTGTGTGTGTGTGTGTGTGTGTAAGAGAATGAAAGAGAAATATAATAATTGTGAGAATTGTCTCTCCACTTGTTTCTGGGCATATACTGTAGTTTAAAGCTCTTTGTGCTTTACCAGGTAATTCAGACCATCAATGCTACGGACAAGGATCTTCCCACTGTTGGACAGAAGTTCTACTTCAAGTCCCCCAGGGAAATCAGAAACAGGAATTTCACTGTGCGAGACTTTGGAAGTAAGCCATGTTTTTTTTTTTCTTCAGAGAAATAAAGGAAAGGATAAAAGAGAGCAAGAGATGGAGAGAATGTGAAGGAGGGGACAGAGAAAGAGATGGAGTGAGAGAACAGAGAGAAAGAGGGAAAGAGAGAGTTGAAGAGAGAGTCTCTGAAAGTCTCTGTATATTATATACAGACTATCTATTACGATGCCATGCCAGTGACTCGCTTCAAATCTGCTTTCTTGATACTAGCTCCCTACAATATCCACTAACAATTGGTATTGAATTAATAGATGTTCAGGGTTTTTTGTCACAACCCAGGGGATGCAAGGGTGGAATTTTCTACTTTTTGCTAACCCCTACAGCCTTCCCACCTCACCATCCTCCGTTAGTATTTTTCTAACACAGTAACACATAAATACCAGAGCTGATTTAGAGAGACAGAGGCGCTCATGGCCATCGCAGCAAACAGGCACAAGGTGTGCTATAATGGCTCCTACCTTGTCAAATGAGATATTCATCCAGCCAGGCAGAGGGAATGCTGTGTGACAGAGTCAGTTCACCACCACTATCCTGGTGCTGGAGACGAGGCAAGGCACATCGACACGTCGTCTCTGTAAAAAGACAAGGCCTGTGTTTTATTTTTTTTGTACATGCTAAGTACTCACCATCACCTTATTTCAAATAAGGCACTGGAAAACTGACATTCTAGATACAGTTGAAGTCGGAAGTTTACATACACCTTAGCCAAATACATTTAAACTCAGCTTTTCACAATTCCTGACATTTAACCCTAGTAACAATTCCCTGTCTTAGGTCAGTTAGGATCACCACTTTATTTTAAGAATGTGAAATGTCAGAATAATAGTAGAGAGAATGATTTATTTCAGCTTTTATTTCTTTCCTCACATTCCCAGTGGGTCAGAAGTTTACATTCACTCAATTAGTATTTGGTAGCATTGCCTTTAAATTGTTTAACTTGGGTCAAACATCTCGAGTAGCCTTCAACAAGCTTCCCACAATAAGTTGGGTGAATTTTGGCCCATTCCTCCTGACAGAGCTAATGTCAGGTTTGTAGGCCTCCTTGCTCGCACACGCTTTTTCAGTTCTGACCACACACTTTTTATAGGATTGAGGTCAGGGCTTTGTGGCCACTCCAATACCTTGACTTTGTTGTCCTTAAGCCATTTTGTCACAACTTTGGAAGTATGCTTGGGGTCATTGTTCATTTGGAAGACCCATTTGTGAACAAGCTTTAACTTCCTGACTAATATTTTGAGATGTTGCTTCAATATATCCACATCATTTTCCTCCCTCATGATGCCATCTATTTTGTGAAGTGCACCAGTCCCTCCTGTAGCAAAGCACCCCCACAACATGATGCTGCCTCCCTCGTGCTTCACGGTTGGGATGGTGTTCTTCGGCTTGCAAGCTTCCCCCTTTTTCTCCAAACATAACAATGGTCATTATGGCCAAACAGTTTTATTTTTGTTTCATCAGACCAGAGTACATTTCTTCAAAAAGTACGATCTTTGTCCCCATATGCAGTGGCAAACCGTAGTTATGGCGGTTTTGGAGCAGTGGCTTCTTCCTTGCTGAGCGGCCATTCAGGTTATGTCGATATAGGACTTGTTTTGCTGTGGCTATAGATACTTTGGTACCTGTTTCCTTCAGCATCTTCACAAGGTCCTTTGCTGTTGTTCTGTAATTGTTTTGCACTTTTTGCACCAAACTACATTAATCTCTAGGAGACAGAACGTGTCTCCTTCCTGAGGAGATGAACATGGTACCGTCAGGCGTTTGGAAATTGCTCCCAAGGATGAACCAGACTTGTGGAGGTCTACAATGGCTGATTTATTTTGGTTTTCCCATGATGTCAAGCAAAGAGGCACTGAGTTTGAAGGTAGGCCTTGAAATACATCCACAGGTACACCTTCAATTTACTCAAATTATGTTCTAAATCCATGACATCATTATCTGGCATTTTCCAAGCTGTTTAAAGGCACAGTCAACTTGGTGTATGTAAACTGCTGACCACTGGAATTGTGATACAGTGAATTATAGGGGAAATAATCTGTTTGTAAACAATTGTTGGAAGAATTACTTGTGTCATGCACAAAGTAGATGTCCTAACCGACTTGCCAAAACTATAGTTTGTTAACAAGAAATTTGTGGAGTGGTTGAAAAACTAGTTTTAATGACTCCAACCTAAGTGTATGTACTTCCGACTTCAACTGTACAAGACCGGAGGCAATGTCAATCTTTAGTATGTGCCCTATATTTCTCCCTAAACAAAGAACTGCAGGTTCACGCTCTACAACATCCATAGAGTACGACTAGAAGACCATGATTGTTGCCTAGGGAGCAGCAAGGGGAACTGCCCCTCTCTACATTTAGGCTGTGCTCAAACCCTACACCCCAACCCGAGCTCTTTGTTCTGACACCTCAGGTCTCTTGGCCATCCCAATCCTACAGGAGGTCAGCTCCTGCTCATCCCAATCAAAGCTCTACTCTGTCCTGGCACCCCAATGGTGGAACTAGCTTCCCTCTGATGCTACGACAGCAGAGTCCCTGCCCATCTTCTGAAAACAAAACATGTGCACTTGTCTTTTCCTACTAGCACCGACTTTTCTGAAAAATGTACTTACTACAACTGTGATACCTAGCTCGGGGGGCCCAGTCTAAGGCACTGCAACTCAGTGTTGGAGACGTCACTACAGACCCTGGTTTGTTTCCAGGCTGTATCACAACCGTCCGTGATTGGGAGTGCCATAGGGCGGCGCACAATTGGCCCAGCATTGTCCGGGTTAGGGTTTGGTAGGCCGTCATTGTAAAGAAGAATTTGTTCTTAACTGACTTGCCTAGTTAAATAAAGGATAAATAAAAAATAAAAAAGCTATCTTAAGATGAATGCACTAAGTGTAAATTGCTTTGGATAAGAGCATCTGCTAAATGACTTAAATGTAAATGTGACTATGTAAATACATGTGAGTACTCTCTGTTGCATCACGGGTGAACACTCTTTGATGATCCCTCATTTGGTTTTTAGACAACACTGCGGGGACAGTGACCACACGTATAGGGTTCCAGACTAAATTGATTGATTAATTTATTGATTTAAGACATGTAGGGTTATTGGTTGTGTCATTTTGTTTCCAGACAACACAGCGGGGATAGTGACCAAGCGTGTGGGGTTCCAGAGGCGGGTCCAGGAGTACTACGTGGTGCCTGTGGTGGTGGAGGACAGTGGCTACCCAGCCCAGAGCAGCACCGGCACCCTCACTGTCCGCGTGTGTGCCTGTGAGACCGACGGTTCCCTCCTGTCCTGCACGGCAGAAGCAGTCTTTCTACCAGTGGGTCTCAGCACCGGGGCAGTGATGGCCATTTTACTGTGCATGGTCATACTCCTGGGTAAGTCATGTCTGTCAGTCAGAGATTGTAGTGTAGAAACACAGTATTTCTGAACGTACAGTATACAGAATATTATTTCCATTTGACACCCACCTTGACGATGATAAATAGCAATAATATCAATAACGGATTCCTCCAAGTGTTAATTACCTGCTATAGACTGTAAATGTACATTATCATAATGTTAATGTGTACAATTTTACACTAGGGGGAGCTGAAGTCCTAACATACAGTAATGTTATTAAATTGACCGTTACAATTTAAAAAATGGCCCTTGAAACAATCCCATAATCATACTTGTAGGTCGATTTAGCTCACTTATCTTGGTCCATCAATTACTCCCTACTTTCTCCTACTAAAGTATAATCTCTTACTATTGAATAACATAACACAGTGAGCACTACAGTAGTGTGGAGTAAACTGCTGTGTTGTACTTTCTACTCTCTGCCACTGGGAGGGTGGAAGAGAGAGGGAGGGAGAAGGAGAGATGAAAGCATTGTGAAACAGCCTTTCATCCTGTCTGACTGCTGCCTCAGTACAATAGTGACAGATGGCATGTCAGAAATGGATCACGGCTGGCCTCAGGCTGTGATTCCTTTAAGTTCTCCTGCTGAAAAAAAGAATGGCTGAAGAAAAGAGGAAATTAACTAATGGCTCCTCACACATGACATCCCACTGTCTTTCTTCCCATTGCCTCCTACAGTAAAATGGTAAAATGATGGGTGTGGTGCTCTTGTTTCTTTTGTATTGTAGTGATCGTGGTGCTCTACGTAGGCCTGAGACGGCAGAAGAAGAGGGAGACATTGATGTCGTCCAAGGAGGACATCCGGGACAACGTGGTTCACTATGACGTCGAGGGGGGCGGCGAGGAGGACACTCACGCCTTCGACATGGGCACGCTGAGGAACACCAAGGCCATAAAGGAGAACATGCTCCGCCGGGGCACAGGGTCATGGTCAGATGTCACCACTCAAACTGAGATCAATGGGTCAACCCCTACCACAGAAGGCAGCACTAACATCATCAGGGACTATATTCACCAGCGTCTCCAGGAGAACCACCTGGGTTTCTCTGCTCCCCCGTATGACTCGCTGGCTACATACGCCTATGAGGGGGATGGGTCAGTGGCAGAGTCGCTGAGCTCCATCGAGTCGTGGACGGTGGACGGCTGTGAGGACTTCAGATACCTCAGCGAGTGGGGGCCATCCTTCAAAACTCTGGTGGGGATATTAGACAAAGACAAAGCAGATCCTCCCACTGCGGAAGTGGAGGAGAGTTGAGAGTACTTGTTAAGACAGAATTGACAGAAAATACTATTTGATTTGCAAAAGTTGTTTTACTTTTATAGTACTTTTATAGACAATGGGAATAAAATACAAGCCGTTCACTTAAGTTCTTATCATAGTTTTGTGGTGGTTGTTATTGTTGTTTGTTTTTTGGTTAAAATAAACTTGACAAGCTATCAAAGTGCCTCGGGAACTGCTCTGATTTTTATCTAACTACAGAATCTACAAAATGTCTTTATTGTAAGAATGTAATAATCTATTGAAAAGAGACCCCTCATCCATGCTCACATAGGCCAGATACACTCACCCACTTGAGCTAAACCGGGGCTTTAGACCATAATCATCACAGCCTTTCAAAAGCATGCAGCAGTGAACTACAGTATTGTACAATAATCTTCACTTAAACCCTTGTCCATGGATTCTGATGAGCTAGCCAGAATTGAAGGTGGTGCTAATCACAATAGGCAAATTGTTTCTGTCAAAATCAAGATCCAACCAATGCTCTTGTTTGTCTTGTTCATCTGCAAGGAGCTACAAGCTTTCATCCCCTTTCATTCTTGTCAAATTAAATATCAAGTGATTTTTAAATGTCAACTGCAGTGGCATATTTTATTGTAATGCGATTCTCGCATTAATTATGCTAAAGACTGTAAGGATAAGACGACTATCTTGAAAATTATAAGCTTTCTAGTTCACCATACTCCAAATGGTTTAAACACTTAGATGTTTACATTTTGTACTTTGACTTTACAGAAAAGTAAACAGGGTAGGATCAGACCGTTTCAGAGGATTATTTGATTTGTTCATCTATGTTGATCCACATAACCTTTTCAATATATGTTGATCTACTTGAAAGCATACATTAACATAGAACATTGTATCCTTTTGAGTTTTGCTTCATATACTGTATGTTGTGATAATACATTATCACACACTCCTTGAGTAGGCAAGTGATAAACAGTTATTCATTCTTCTCACGTGCATTAGCATGTGTGTCATTTGTCGAAGGAAGCAAATAGATTATGAACCTAAAAGTCGCACCTTGAAGTTGACGAAGAAATATATAATTCCATTTTTATTGTGCATGTAAAAGCAACATAAATCATTTTTAAGTGTGAGGCTCGTCAAACATCCAATATCAACACACAGTGTTATTCTACTCCCAGAGAACAACGTTGCATGTTGACCCTAATAAACATGTCATCATACTAAATCAATATTATGTTATTCACATCTACAGCAGTAACCCACAGCCCCAGGCCAGAAGCACCTCTGGAAGTGAGAACATGGATGAAGACATCATCATCATCATCAGGCTGCTAAGCTACTGGTATCCCACTGCACAGTATCATGTTCCTTGCTCACATGCTGGGGCCTAAATTAGCCAATCTAATTCAGTGCAAAGACATATTAATTAATTCCCTTTTCCCCAATACTATACTACAAGCAGAGCTCTAGATTTACCCTGTTTTATTTATGCAGTTGAAATGGCATATTCTGAGCAATTCCCTTCTCTCTTATTTAACCATTATTTTGACAGGGAATCTGCTGAGACCAAGGTTTCTGTCACAGATGAGCCCTGCATCACATCAATACATATCAAAATACATTATACACATCATTATACACATCAATACATATCAATAAACATTATGCACACCATTATACACATCATTATACACGTCAATACACATCAAAGCAAAACACGATCATAGAAAACAAACACATTTTTCAGTAAATGGTCAATAAGTCTTGTTGAATTGCCCTAGAGGCAGCAATTCATCAAATTTTAGAGAGCCTTGGAGATTATTCCATAAGTAAGGTGTAAATAAACTAAAAGCAGATTTACCTCTCAGTGGAGTTCGAAGGGATCTCCAAATGTAGCCATCCCTGAGACTGAGTGTGGTATCTCGTACATCTGTAAGATAACAATGAAGTAAGGTACGGCGGAGGTTTACGCAGGAGGGCTTTATAAACAAAAAGAATGCAATGCCTTGATCAATGAGACCTCAGAGAGGGCCAGTCTACTTTCTAATACAGAATGCAGTGATGTGTACTGAACCTATCGCCTGTAATAAGTGTTGTGTGCTATGATAAACAGCTGCATTCATTTACAGTGGCTTGCGAAAGTATTCACCCCCCTTGGCATTTTTCATATTTTGTTTCATTACAACCTGCAATTTAAATGTATTTTTATTTGGATTTCATGTAATGGACATACACAAAATAGTCCAAATAGGTGAAGTGAAAGTAAAAATATGACTTAAAAAAAAAACGGAAAAGTGGTGTGTGCATATGTATTCACCCCCTTTGCTATGAAGCCCCTAAATAAGAGCTGGTGCAATCAATTACCTTCAGAAGTCACATAATTAGTTAAATAAAGTCCATCTGTGTGCAATCTAAGTGTCACATGATCTGTCACATGATCTCAGTATATGTACACCTGTTCTGAAAGGCCCCAGAGTCTGCAACACCACTAAGCAAGGGGCTCCACCAAGCAAGCGGCACTATGAAGACCAAGGAGCTCTCCAAACAGGGTTGGCTTACAAAAAATATCTGGAACTTTGAACATCCCACGGAGCATCATTAAATACATTATTAAAAAATTGAAAGAATATGGCACCACAACAAACCTGCCAAGAGAGGGCCGCCCATCAAAACTCACGGACCATGCAAGGAGGGCATTAATCAGAGAGGCAACAAAGAGACCAAAGATAACCTTGAAGGAACTGCAATGCTCCACAGTGGAGATTGGAGTATCTCTCCATAGGACCATTTTAAGCCATACACTCCACAGAGCTGGGCTTTACAGAAGAGTGGCCAGAAAAAAGCCATTGCTTAACTTCTCTAGGGTAGGGGGTAGCATTTGGAATTTTGGATGAAATGGGTTCCCAAATTAAACTGCCTTCTACTCAGGCCCAGAAGATAGGATATGCATATTGATTTTGGTAGATTTGGTAGATTTGGATAGAAAACACTTTAAAGTTTCCAAAACTGTTAAAAGTGTCTGTGAGTATAACAGAACTGATTTGGCAGGTGAAAACCTGAGAAAAATCCATTCAGGAAGTAGGATTTATTTTGTTGTTGTAGTTTTCTATTCAATGTCATTACAGTATCCATTGACTTAGGACAAATTGCAGTTATGCTTTCTATGCCTTCCACTAGATGGCAACAGTGTTTAGAAATTGTTTCAGGCTTGTATTCTGAAAAATTAGGGAGTAAGAGCAGTCTGATTGAGTGGACCCTGCCGTGTCACAGAGCTTTTTCATGCGTGCGACCTAGAGAGTACCTTTCTTGTTTACCTTTTATATTGACGACCTTATTGTCCGGTTGAAATTATCGATTATGTAGGCTAAAAACAACCTGAGGATTGAATATAAACATTGTTTGACATGTTTCTATGAACTTTACGGATACAATTTGGATTTTCTTTCTGCCTGTTTTGACTGTGTTTGAGCCTGTGGATTGCTGAAGAAAACGCGCAAACAAAACTGAGGTTTTCGGTTATAAAGAGAGACTTTATCAAACAAAAGGAACATTTATTGAATAAATGAATGTCTTCTGAGTGCAACCATATGAAGATCATCAAAGGTAAGTGATTAATGTTATCTCTATTTCTGACTTGTGTAACTCTTCTACTTGTCTGGTTACTGTTTGTAATTATTTGTCTGCTGGGCTCTGTTCTCAAGTAATTGTAAGGTATGCTTTTGCCGTAAAGCATTTTTTAAATCTGACACCGTGGTTGGATTCACAAGAAGTTCATCTTTAAACCTATGTAAAATAGTTGTATCTTTTCTGAATTTTTATAATGAGAATTTCTGTATTTCTGCTCTGCAATCTCACTGGATGTTGGCCTGGTGGGACGCTGGCGTCCCACATACCCTAGAGAGGTTAAAGAAAAAAATAAGCAAACAGGTTTGGTGTTTGCCAAAATGCATGGGGGAGACTCCCCAAACATATGGAAGAAGGATTCTAATCAGATGAGATTAAAACTGAGCTTTTTGGCCATCAAGGAAAACGCTATGTCTGGTGCATACCCAACACCTCTCATCACCCCGAGAATACCATCCCCACAGTGATGCATGGTGGTGGAAGCATCATGCTGTGGGGATGTTTTTCACTGGTCAGAAGTGAAGGAATGATAGATGGCGCTAAATACAGGAAAATTCTTAAGGGAAACCTGTTTTAGTCTTCCAGAGATCTGAGACTGGGACGGAGGTTCACCTTCCAGCAGGACAATGACCCTTAGCGTACCGCTAAAGCAACACTCAAGTGGTTTAAGGGGAAACACTTAAATGTCTTGGAATTTAAATGGCCTAGTCCATGCCAAGACCTCAATCCAATTGAAAAGAGTTATGACTTAAAAATAGCTGTACACCAGCGGAACCCATCTAACTTGAAGGAGCTGGAGCAGGTTTGCCTTGAAGAATGGGTAAAAATCCCAGTGGCTAGATGTGCCAAGCTTATAGAGACATACCCCAAGAGACTTGCAGCTGTAATTGCTGCAAAAGGTGGCTCTACAAAGTATTTACTTTTTTTTGGGGGGGGGGGGGGGGGGTTGAATAGTTATGCACGCTCAAGTTCTGTTTTTTTGTCTTATTTCTTGTTTGTTTCACAATTAAAAACATTTTCCATCTTCAAAGTGGTTGGCATGTTATGTAAATCAAATGACACAAAAATCTATTTGCATTAAATGTGGCAAGGTAACAAAATAGGACAAATGACAAGGGGGTGAATACTTTCGCAAGCCACTGCATAACTGATCAAATTATGAAAGACAAGCATTGTAATTTTGAATTCCGTAAAGTGAGTGTGGAAGAAGTGAAAATAATATTGCTGTCTATCAACAATGACAAGTCACTGGGGGCTAAAAACTTGGATGGATAATAGCAGATGAAATTGCCTCTCCTTTCTGCCATATCTTCAATCTAAGCTTACTAGAAAGTGTGTGCCCTCAGGCCTGGAGGGAAGCAAGAGTAATTCCGCTATGCAAGAATAGTAAAGCCCCCTTTACTGTCTCAAATAGCCAAACAATCAGCCTGTTACCAACCCTTAGTAAATTTTGAAGAAAATTGTGTTTTGTCAGATACAATGCTATTTTACTGTAAACAAATTGACAACAGGCTTTCAGCACACTTTTAGGGAGGGACATTCAACAAGCACAGCTCTTACTCAAATGACTGATGACTGGCTGAGAAAAATTAATAATAAAAAAATTGTGGGAGCTGTTTTGTTAGACTTAGACAGTGTTAGACAGTGTGGCTTTTGACATTACCGATCATAGTCTGCTGATGGAAAAACGTATGAGTTATGGTTTTACACCCCCTGCTATATTGTGAATAAAGAGTTACCCGTCTAACAGAACACAGAGGTTGTTCTTTAATGGAAGCGTTTCCAACATAATCCAGGTAGAATCAGGAACTCCCCAGGGCAGCTGTCTAGGCCCCTTACTTTTTTTAAATCTTTACTAATGACATGCCACTGCCCTTGAGTAAAGCCAGTGGGGCTATGTATGGGGATGACTCAACACTATACACACCAGCTACTACAGCGAGTGAAATCACTGCAACACTTAACAAAGAGATGTAGTTTCAGAATGGGTGGTAAGGAATAAATTGGTCCGAAATATTTCAAAAACTAAAAGCATTGTATTTGGGACAAATCATTCACTAATCATAAACCTCAACCAATCCTTGTAATGAATTGTGGAAATTCTTAAGCAAGATGAGGTGACTAAACTGCTTGGAGTAACCCTGGATTGTAAACTGTCATGGTCTAAACATGTTGATACAAAAGTAGCTAACAAGGCACTATCAACAAGGCAGGTCCTAGATGCTCTAGTTTTGTTGCAACAGGACTACTGTTCAGTCAGGTGGTCAGGTGCCACGAAGAGGGACCTCAGAAAATTACAATTGGCTCAGAACATGGCAGCATGGCTGGCCCTTAAATGTACATGGAGAGGTAATAATAATTATAATGCATGTAAAACTCTCATGGCTCAAAGTGGAGGATAGATTGACAACATCACTACTTGTTTTTGTAAGAAATGTTGACATGCTGAAGTGTCTGTTTAAACTACTAGCACACAACTTGGACACCCATGCATACCCCACAAGACATGCCGCCCCATCCGCAAGTCAAGAACAGACTATGGGAGGCACACAGTACTACATAGAGTCATGGCTACATGGAACTCTATTCCACGTCAGGTAACTGATGCAAGCAGTAGAATCGGATAAAAAAACAGATAAAAATACACATTATGGAACAGCGGGGACTGTGAAGAGACACATACAGGCACAGACACACATGCACATGATAAGACACGCACTCGTGCATATGGATGTTGTGCACATGGATGTTGTATTGTAAATATGTGGTGGTGGAGTGGTGGAGTGCCTAAGGGAACACACTAAATGTGTTGGGTAAGGTGTCATGAAATGTAATGTTGTGTAGTATTTTAAACTGTATGTAACTGTCTTATGTTGCTGGACCCCAGGAAGAGTAATGAGCATCCATAATAAATACAATTCAATACAGGTGTACAGTATGTAAAAAATTGCAGATTGACTAACATTGTTTATATAGACAGTACAGGACCTAAATTCCTGTGGGACACCTTTCGTAATATCAAGGAAACCTGATTTTTTTTTTTTTTAAGAAACCTGATTTAAGAAAAAAAACACATTGTGTCCTGCCTGTCAAGTCATTTTCAAACCAATTACATGACGCCTGATCCATACAGATTACAGACAATCTTTGAATCAATAAAGAGTGGTCAACAGTATTGAAAGTCTTCGATAAGTCAATTAAGAGGGCAGCACAGTGCATCCTCCTATCCATACCCTTTACCACGTAATTTAACACCAAGGTTGCAGCAGAGGTGGTGCTATGACCCGGTCTGAAACCAGACTGGTGAACACAGAATGCAGCTTGTAGCTAGGAAGGATCTAAGCTGACAGTTGATTAGGCAAGACAATTTCAAGATGGGTCAATAATTATTTATATTGGAAGGGTTACCAACTTTGTGGAGTGGGAGCACATGGGCTGCCTTCCAAACCCTGGGGATAGCACCCGAGATAATAGTCAGATTAAAAATATCAATATCAATGTCAATGACTCCTTAATCAGCGGAACAGAACGCTGCAGCAAGAACGGATCTGGGAAATCAGCCCCATCAAGCCATCAAGCACATCACAAGTAGAAAGTTGTTGCAATGAAAAAGGGGGAACGAGAAAAGTAGTTGAGTGTCATCCGCATAGCAATGATAGGAGAGACCATGTGAGGACATGACAGAGCCACGTGACTTGGTGTATAGAGAGAAGAGGAGGGTGACTAGAACAAAGCCCTGGCGGACACCAGTATTGAAAGTATGTGGTGCAGACACAGATCCTCGCCACGTCACCTGGTAGGAGTGACCTACCAGGTAGCATGCAATCCAAGAGTGTGCAGAGCCTGAGATGCCCAACCCCTGAGAGGATGGAGAGGAGGAGCTGATGGTTCATGGTGACGAAGGTAGTGGATAGATCTACGAGGATGAGAACAGAGGAGAGAGAATAAGCTTTGGCAGTGTGGAGAGCCTCCATAACACAAAGGAGAACAGTCTTGGTTGAGTGACATGTCAAGGGTCAAGAAGATCAATCTGAGAGATAGCGAGAGAGTTGGTCAGAGACAGCACGCTCAAGTGTTTTGGAAAGAAAATAAAGAAGGGATACCGGTCTGTAGTTTCTTGTGGAGGGGAGCGACTGTGGCCATTTTGAAGTCAGAGGGGATCCAGCCAGTTGTCATGGATTAGTTGATGAAGAAAGTGATGATTGATAGAAGCTCTCCAGAGATGGTCTGGAGAAGGGGATGGGGTCAAGCAGGCAGGTTGTTGGGCGGTCGGACCTCACTAGTCACAGGATTTCATCTGGAGAGAGAGGGGAGAAAGTGGTCAAGGCATAGGGTAGTTCTATGTTTGTAGGACTAATGGACTCAAAAGGCTGAGTTAATAATGAGGAGCGGATGTCGTCAATCTTCTTTTCAAAGTAGTATGCAAAGTCGGTTCACAGAGAGGGAGGAGGGAGGGGGAGGGAGTGGTTGATTAAGGAGGGAGGAGAAGGTGGAAAATAGTTTCCTAGGGTTAGGCTTAAATTTTTAAGTGATAGAAAGTGGCTTTAGCAGTGGAAGTAAAGATAGAGAGGTGGGAGTGAAAGGATGATAGTTCCTCTAGAAGTACATTTTTCTTCCGTTTTTGCTCAGCTTCCCGCTCCTCCCTTGACTCACAATGAATCACTCAGCCATAGAGCAGGCCGGGTAGGCTGAGCTGGCTGGGAGGAAAGGGGACAGTGTGAGTCATAGGAGGCTGAAAGGGAGGAGAGTAGGGTCAAAGAGGCAGAATCAGGAGATAGGAGAGAGAAAGATTTAGCAGAAGGGAGAGATGATAGGATAGAAGGGGAGAGAATAGTGGGAGAGAGAAAGCAAAGATTGTGATGGCGCACGACCATCTATGTAGGGGCTGAGTGACTATGGTAGGAGGAGAAGGAGACAGAAAAGAAAACAAAGTATTGATCAGGGACCTGAACAGGGGTTGCAGTGAGATTAATAGGCAAACAGCATCTAGCAAAGATTAGGCTAAGCGTATTTCCTGCCTTGTGAGTGGGAGGGGACTATAAAAGGGTGAGGTCAAAGGAGGCAAGGAGGGGACAGAAAGAGGTGGAAATAAATTAATTGAAGGCAGACATCGGGAGGTTGACATCACCCAGTACAATGAGCGGTGAGCCATTGTCAGGAAATTAGCTTATCAAGGTGTCAAGCTCATTGAGGAAGTCTCTAAGGGCACCTGGTGGGCAATAGATGACAACAATGTTAAGCTTGAGTGGACAAGTAACAGTGACAGCATGGAATTCAGATCAGGAGGTGAACAGGAGAGTGAGGGAGAAAAGAGAAAATCTCCACTTAGGAGAAATAAGTAGCCCTGTGCCACCACTTTGATGACAGATGCTCTTAGACTATGAGAGAACACATAGTCAGATGAATAAAGAGCAGCTGGAGTAGCAGTGTTCTCTGGGGTGAGCCATGTCTCCGCCAGGGCCAAAAATTCTAGGGACTGATCAAATCACTCCATCATTTTCTGGTTGCTAAAATTATAATAGTTTTGTGACAAAACAAGCAACTATAGTGAAGAGAATCATTGTACCATCTAAACCGCTGTGAAATATATTTTCCATAAATATTATATTTTCAGCTGTTTGAGGCTGGTGTACAAAACTGAAAGTAAAAGTTCAGAACAGGAAGCAGGAAGCATAGATACAGCGCACATGGAACAGATTTGCTTTCAATGAGAATTACCAATATATAACTCACATTTCTATATGAATTTCGTCAGGTCACCAAAAAAAGGAAGGGAAGGGAAATTTCAAAATTGTTCAACTTCATATTCATTATCTTCAGCACCACCCCAACATCAACATATGTGAACATTGCCCATTTCTATGTTTTGCAGTAAAAAAAGATAGAGGAAGATATGACATTATCGATGTGCATTGTATGATTTTAACCAATTATGAGTCGGCATTGCCTACTAATTGGTTAATGATGTCATTGCATACACTTCTCTTCCTCCATCTTTTTTTTGTGGAAAACATGGAAACACGCAATTTTTATATATTCACTACTGTTCAAAAGTTTGGGGTCACTTAGAAATGTCCTTTCCATAAAAACATACACGAAATGAGTTGCAAAATGAATAGGAAATATAGTCAAGACGTTGATAAGGTTATAAATCATGTTTATTTTTTTATTTATTTTTTACTCCAATTAAGCACAGGGTGTGGCATGGTGTTGCAAAATGGAGTGATGGCCTTCCTTCTTCACGATCCCATTTACCCTGTACAAATCTCCCACTTTACCACCACCAAAGCACCCGCAGACCATCACATTGCCTCCACCTTGCTTGACAGATGGCGTCAAGCACTCCTTCAGCATCTTTTAATTATTTCTTTGTCTCACGAATGTTCTTCTTTGTGATCCGAACACCTCAAACTTAGATTTGTCTGTCCATATCACTTTTTCCCAAACTTCTTCTGTCCAGTGTCTGCGTTCTTTTTCCCATCTTAATTTTTTATTTTTATTGGCCAGTCTGAGATATGGCTTAGATGGAATAGCCTTCATTTCTCAGAACAATAATATACTGACGAGTTTCCGAAGAAAGGTCTTTGTTTCTGGCCATTTTGAGCCTGTAATCGAACCCGCAAATTCTGATGCTCCAGATACTCAACTAGTCTGAAGAAGGCCAATTTTATTGCTTCTTAAATCAGCACAGCAGTTTTTAGCTGTACTAACATAATTACAAAAGGGTTTTCTAATGATCAATTAGCTTTTTAAAATTATAAACTTGGATTAGCTAACACAACGTGCCATTGGAACAGATAATGGGCCTCTGTACGCCTGTGTAGGTATTCCATAAAAAATCTGCCGTTTCCATCTAAAATAGTAATTTACAACATTTACAACGTCTACACTGTGTATCTGATCAGTTTTATGTTATTTTCATGGACAAAAAAAATTGCTTTTACCCTGTACAAATCTCCCATTTTACCACCACCAAAGCAAGGAAATGTCTAAGTGACATCAAACGATTGAATGGTAATGTATGTTGATGTTGAAGTGGTGCTGGAGATGATGAATATGAAGTAAAACATGTTTTTAGATTTCTCTTTAAAGACGCACTCCAGCTATTTTTGTACTTTTCCTGTTGAGAAACAATATCCCACGTATGAATACAGTACTGTACACACACTTAAGGGGAACAAAAATATGTTTGAGCAAAGTGTTTTTTTTCCAAACTTCAAGGAGTAGGCCAAAAGAATAAGGAGTAGGTCTTATGGTGCCCTTTGATGTCATCAGCCTCCCGCCTTGCTTGCAGGAACCATAGAGGAGCAATAGAGAAAAGAAGAGGAAAGCCCCACCATGTCATGAGGATACCTCAACCATTTACTGAGATGTGCCTTTTGTTAAGTAAATCAGCTGATAAATGAGGTGAAAAAGGAGACTGGAGTGCGACTTTAATCTTCACATGGATGATTCACCATCTGATAAAGTATCTTAAATAATGTGGCCTTATATTAACAGTTGCGTAATATCTTAGTGCTGTAAGGATTTTTAATTGTTAATGGTAGTCCATTATAAACTGAAGAACGCTTCAGTAGTCCATGATAATTCCTAGAAGAACCTATTTGTTTTCTCTGTCTCTAACATATGGCAATTTTGAATATGATGGAGCTAATTATAGAACTTTACATCTGAGGTTTTCTTTAAGATACTCTAATTTGATGAATTTGATTTATAAACTGAATGTTATTTTCAGAGATTTGAAGTATGATTACATTCAGGTCAAATCCTGTTCCCAGAATGAACAAAAATAGTAACCTAGACAATACATTTATTGAGTGCTTTTGGATGTGCATATGCTACAGTACACATACACAGTACATTATCCTACTGTACAGTGCATTCGGAATGGATTCAGACCCCTTGACGTTTTCCACATTTTGTTAAGTCACAGCCTTATTCTAAAGTTGATTAAATTGCTTTTTTCCCTCATCAATCTACACACAATACCCCATAATGACAAAGCAAAAACAGTTTTTTAGAAATTGTCGCAAATGTATTACAAATAAAAACAGAAATACTTTATTTACATAAGAAATTCAGACCCTTTGCAATGAAACTCGAAATTGAGCTCAGGTGCATCCATTGATCATCCTTGAGATGTTTCTACAACTTGATTGGAGTCGACCTGTGGTAAATTCAATTGATTGGACATGATTTCAAAAGGCAAACACCTGTTTATATAAGGTCCCACAGTTGACAGTGCATGTCAGAGCAAAAACCAAGCCATGAGGTTGAAGGAATTGTCCGTAGAGCTCCGAGACAGGATTGTTTCGAGGGACAGATCTGGGGAAGGGTACCAAAACATTTCTGCAGCATTGAAGGTCGCCAAGAACACAATGGCCTCCATCATTCTTAAATGGAAGAAGTTTGGAGACTCTTCATAGAGCTGGCCACTCAGCCAAACTGAGTAATCGGGGAGAAGGGACTTGGAAAGGGAGATGACCACTCTGACAGAGCTCCAGATTTCCTCTGTGGAGATGGGAGAACCTTCCTGAAGGACAACAATCTCTGCAGCACTCCACCAATCAGGCCTTTATGGTAGTGGCCAGAAGGAAGCCACTTCTCAGTAAAAGGCACATGACAGCCCACTTGGAGTTTGCCAAAAGGCACCTAAAGGACTCTCAGACCATGAGAAACAAGATTCTCTGGTCTGATGAAACCAAAATTGAGCTCTTTCATTTGAAAGCCAAGAGTCATGTCTGGAGGAACCCTGTCACCATCCTTAGGGTGAAGCATGATGGTGGCAGCATCATACTGTAGGGATGTTTTTAAAGGCAGGGACTGGGAGACTAGTCAGGGTTGAGGGAAATATGAACCGAGCAAAGTACAGAGAGATCCTTGATGAAAGCTAAAGGCTAAAGGCTAAAGTTCCCCTTCCAACAGGACAACGTCCCTAAGCACACAGCCAAGACAATGTAGGAGTGGCTTCGGGACAAGTCTCTGAATGTCCTTGAGTGGCCCAGCAAGAGCCCGGACTTGAACCACATCAAACATCTCTGAAGAGACCAAAAAAAAGCTCTGCAGCGACGCTCCCCATCCAACCTGATAGAGCTTGAGAGGATCTGCAGAGAAGAGTGAGAGAAACTCCCCAAATACATTTGTGCCAAGCTTGTAGCTTCATTCCCAAGGAGACTTGAGACTGTAATCAACAAAGTACTGAGTAAAGGTTCTGAATACTCATGTAAATGAGATAATACAGTTGTTGTTTTTTTGTTGATACATTTGCAAAAAAAATCCCCAAAACAGTTTTTGCTTTGTCATTATGGGGTATTGTGTGTAGATTGATGAGGGAAAAAGCTATTTAATCAATTTTAGAATAAGGCTGCAACATAACAAAACACATCAATGTTAGTCTGTGTTTATTATTATACTTAGCTGCATTTCTACTTGACCAGAAGACACACACTGGGGAGTTCCATTACATTTTCTATCAAACAGTGAAAATTGTAAAGACTATTTTCCCCAAGGAGTACTACAGTATTCCCTAAGGAAGGTGCCAGTCAGTCCCCTTCCACCCTTTGGATTTAAATGTATTATTCTATTAGCTCATACTTTGCATCAATTTGAGTGTTCCCTATGTTACACTGCTGCAGATGTATTTCTTTTTCTTTTGGAATATAGTGTGTCTGTTGCACTCTGCCAAATGTCTAATTGGTGTGTTGTAATCCATTCGGTACAGTCGCAGCAGCCTGGGGTAGAGTCAGGGGGATACAATACATCGTATTGATTGTCCTGTGAAATCGAGTGCCATTATTTTCTATCAGACCCAATTGATTACACAACTGTGAGTGCAAGAGCACAGAAGTGTGTGTGTGAGAGAGAGAGAGAGAGAGAGAGAGAGAGAGAGAGAGAGAGAGAGAGAGAGAGAGAGATAGAGAGAGAGAAATAGAGCAATAGAGAGAGTGGAGAGAAGGGGACTGAGAAAGAGATAGAGGGATAGAGAGCAGACTGGCAGGGTATTGTGCTGGTATTCTCTCCTTTCCCCCAGCTTTTTCTCTATCTTTTTTCTTGTAATGGACATTTTTTCCCTTGGAGCTGTTCTCGACGGTGCTGAAATGAGGACAATGCACATCCCTAGGTCTCGTGGGTGACTGGATCTGGAGTTGTTCATTCTTTACGCCATCCGGAATTGAGCGAATGCATTGCATTCCCCTCTGCATGTGGTTTCTGTACCTGATCCACGTGGCTTTGAGATGGAGCCCTGAGATTTAACTGAAAGTGAAACAGGTAGGATGGAACACTTCTGAGATGTTCTAGTTGATAGAAAATGTTGTTTTCGGTTGCTTTTAAAAGAACGCTTTGTGTGTGATTTTTAAGAGAGCCATTTCCGGCTTAGGGAATCTTCACTCATAAGGGAGGGATTTTGTTGTGTTGTCTAATGAGAGATTTTGAGAGAATGTTCAGAGGATGTGGTGGAGGAGACTAGAATGGACATGAACCTTCTTATGACAGTCAAAAGGTCAGCCATGTTGGTCAGGGAGTTGGTCAACCATGGTTTCCCAGTGCTGTGATAAGATAATATTTAAAACAATGAATGTGAGAAAAAAAATCTGAACTGTATGTGTGTTAGCTAGCTGGCCGGACAGTTTTAGAGTAAGTATTCTATTAATTATAAAAATGAACTGTCAATATGCCAACATTCCATTCAAACAGTGCAGTCAATCCCTAGTCATTCACTGGCTCAAATCAGTTGATAATAGGACTTTGACAAGTTGTAAATGCAACAATTAAGTGATAATGCCAGAGAAGCCGGTGTTTGTAGGATATATTGACATGGGTGTTATTAGGCCGGAGACAAAGTCGAGGGGCGGCAAACCTTGTCAATATATCCTACAAACACAGACTTCGAGGGCATTATCACTTTTATACTACGGGTTACCAACATATTCCAATAATGGTTGACATATTTTCATAAAAAAAATTATTTTGATGATTTTATTCATACTATTTCATTCTTCCACATGATATAGTCCCGACACAAATTTAGGGTTGCTACTCAAGCCGGCTTGTCGTTCATTCTATCGATTTGATTGCCAGAGACGCGACACAGTCGATCAGTGTTTTTGTTCTGCATCTACAGACACAACCAAGTCTTTTGTTCTAAATGTTCCATTGCCATACTGGCTGGCAACGTTCCTATCCCTTGCTTGCTAGCTATCCAACTATTGCTAACTTACTGCACAGTCACGTCAAACAGCGCAGCCAGAATAACAGCAAAGTAGCTGCATTTGCATTTGTTTAAGCTGTTTTCTAGTGACATGTATTTGGATACATCCATAACAATGATGTAATGAGGCCTGACATCGCTTCGCATAGAAAATGGTCTCTCTCGTCAGGACACTGTTGTTCAGAGAAGCTAGCCCACACATGTAGGAGAAACAGAAGGCAAGGTTTATACAAATCTCCGATGTTGAAAACTAAATGTTATTGTAAAAGAAATGTGAGATAATGTCTAGATGCTTTTTATAGTGCAGATCAAATGTATAAATTGCCTGTCTGGGCCGATGAGCCAGTGGATTGTACAGTCATATGGGACAAAGTAAATAGCCATTTTAACATCATGGAATGCAGTTTTAACCAATCAGCATTCAGGATTAGAAACACCTCAAATCAAATCAAATCAAATTTTATTTGTCACATACACATGGTTAGCAGATGTTAATGCGAGTGTAGCGAAATGCTTGTGCTTCTAGTTCCGACAATGCAGTAATAACCAACAAGTAATCTAGCTAACAATTCCAAAACTACTACCTTATAGACACAAGTGTAAGGGGATAAAGAATATGTACATAAAGATATATGAATGACTGATGGTACAGAGCGGCATAGGCAAGATACAGTAGATGGTATTGAGTGCAGTATATACATATGAGATGAGTATGTAAACAAAGTGGCATAGTTAAAGTGGCTAGTGATACATGTATTACATAAAGATGCAGTAGATGATATAGAGTACAGTATATACGTACGTATACATATGAGATGAATAATGTAGGGTATGTAAACATTATATTAGGTAGCATTGTTTAAAGTGGTTAGTGATATATTTTACATCATTTTCCATCAATTCCCATCATTAAAGTGGCTGGAGTTGAGTCAGTGTGTTGGCAGCAGCCACTCAATGTTAGTGGTGGCTGTTTAACAGTCTGATGGCCTTGAGATAGAAGCTGTTTTTCAGTCTCTCGGTCCCAGCTTTGATGCACCTGTACTGACCTCGCCTTCTGGATGATAGCGGGGTGAACAGGCAGTGGCTCGGGTGGTTGTTGTCCTTGATGATCTTTATGGCCTTCCTGTGACATCGGGTGGTGTAGGTGTCCTGGAGGGGAGGTAGTTTGCCCCCGGTGATGCGTTGTGCAGACCTCACTACCCTCTGGAGAGCCTTACGGTTGTGGGCGGAGCAGTTGCCGTACCAGGCGGTGATACAGCCCGACAGGATGCTCTCGATTGTGCATCTGTAGAAGTTTGTGAGTGCTTTTGGTGACAAGCCAAATTTCTTCAGCCTCCTGAGGTTGAAGAGGCGCTGCTGCGCCTTCTTCACGATGCTGTCTGTGTGGGTGGACCAATTCAGTTTGTCTGTGATGTGTACGCCGAGGAACTTAAAACTTACTACCCTCTCCACTACTGTTCCATCGATGTGGATAAGGGGGGTGTTCCCTCTGCTGTTTCCTGAAGTCCACAATCATCTCCTTAGTTTTGTTGACGTTGAGTGTGAGGTTATTTTCCTGACACCACACTCCAAGGGCCCTCACCTCCTCCCTGTAGGCCGTCTCGTCGTTGTTGGTAATCAAGCCTACCACTGTTGTGTCGTCCGCAAACTTGATGATTGAGTTGGAGGCGTGCGTGGCCACGCAGTCGTGGGTGAAAAGGGAGTACAGGAGAGGGCTCAGAACGCACCCTTGTGGGGCCCCAGTGTTGAGGATCAGCGGGGTGGAAATGTTGTTGCCTACCCTCACCAAACGGGGGCGGCCCGTCAGGAAGTCCAGTACCCAGTTGCACAGGGCGGGGTCGCGACCCAGGGTCTTGAGCTTGATGACGAGCTTGGAGGGCACTATGGTGTTAAATGCCGAGCTGTAGTCGATGAACAGCATTCTCACATAGGTATTCCTCTTGTCCAGATGGGTTAGGGCAGTGTGCAGTGTGGTTGAGATTGCATCGTCTGTGGACCTATTTGGGCCGTAAGCAATTTGGATTGGGTCTAGGGTGTCAGGTAGGGTGGAGGTGATATGGTCCTTGACTAGTCTCTCAAAGCACTTCATGATGACGGAAGTGAGTGCTACGGGGCGGTAGTCGTTTAGCTCAGTTACCTTAGCTTTCTAGGGAACAGGAACAATGGTGGCCCTCTTGAAGCATGTGGGAACAACAGACTGGGATAGGGATTGATTGAATATGTCCGTAAACACACCAGCCAGCTGGTCTGCGCATGCTCTGAGGGCGCGGCTGGGGATGCCGTCTGGGCCTGCAGCCTTGCGAGGGTTGACACGTTTAAATGTTTTCCTCACGTCGGCTGCAGTGAAGGAGAGTCCACATGTTTTAGTTGCGGGCCGTGTCAGTGGCACTGTATTGTCCTCAAAGCGGGCAAAAAATATATTTAGTCTGCCTGGGAGCAAGACATCCTGGTCCGTGACGGGGCTGGTTTTCCTTTTGTAGTCCGTGATTGACTGTAGACCCTTTCACATACCTCTTTTGTCTGAGCCGTTGAATTGAGATTCTACTTTGTCTCTATACTGACGCTTAGCTTGTTTGATTGCCTTGCGGAGGGAATAGTTACACTGTTTGTATTCGGTCATGTTTCCGGTCACCTTGCCCTGATTAAAAGCAGTGGTTCAGGCTTTCAGTTTCACGCGAAGGCTGCCATCATTCCACGGTTTCTGGTTTGGGAATGTTTTAATCGTTGCTATGGGAACGACATCTTCAACGCACGTTCTAATGAACTCGCTCACCGAATCAGCGTATTCGTCAATGTTGTTGTCTGACGCAATACGAAACATCTCCCAGTCCACGTGATGGAAGCAGTCTTGGAGTGTGGAATCAGATTGGTCGGACCAGCGTTGAACAGACCTCAGCACGGGAGCTTCTTGTTTTAGTTTCTGTCTGTAGGCAGGGATCAACAAAATGGAGTCGTGGTCAGCTTTTCCGAAAGGAGAGCGGGGCAGGGCCTTATATGCGTCGCGGAAGTTATAATAGCAATGATCCAAGGTTTTTCCAGCCCTGGTTGCGCAATCGATATGCTGATAAATTTTAGGGAGTCTTGTTTTCAGATTAGCCTTGTTAAAATTCCCAGCTACAATGAATGCAGCCTCCAGATAAATGGATTCCACCTGTTGTGTAAGTACTGATATTGTATTAAATGCTAGCACGCACAGCTTTCCAAGAATCAAATCTGAGAAATCTATGGTCTGTTTACATAAAACTTTAGAGGCCATTTCTACAGGAAATTGGTATAAAACCTTTATAAACCTGTCTGTATAACTATATGACAATATTTTAGGTTGACTATAATTCCATTACACATTTTCTGATACGTCACATGCCTTACTTTTATTTTTCTGCATAAGTAAAGAGCAGAAAATTCATAATCTATGCCATCCATTCCAATTAGACTGGTTTTGGATTTCTCCCTGACCAAGATGTCTGCCATTTTCGCCCCATTATGGTACTTTGACAAAGCCCCTCTAGTAATTTAATAGGATCTCTATGGAGAAGACAGAGACAATATCAAACCCTTAACATGTAAGGGAGAAATTCAGCAGACACAGTAAAAGGTATTTTTGCAGCCCTGTGTACAATCTCTGCAAAATGAGGGGCTTTTGTGATGAAGCAATTCAAGTGAAAGCAGCCATTTAGAGTATAAATCCATGAACTGACAGACTAGTGAAGCGCACATCAACAACCAAACATCAGAGGCTAAAAAGCAGACAGCTCACATTATTCAATTTCAGTTTGCATGGCTGCATAACGTCAAGGTTTTGAGGCTACCGATAGGTGTGTGTGTGTGTGTGTGTGTAAATGCTTGAGATCAGGCATTTGTGTAAATTGTCAGGGTAGTGTACTACACACTTGTGTATTTCATTATGTTGTATGCATGTGCTTTTTAAATAGAAGGGTGAATATTTGTTATCGCTTACATTCATTAAATACATATTAGGGATTAACATAACCGGGGTTCACTCTCCGGGAACACTTCACATTTCCCGAAAACATACAATGACAAGAACCGGGAAATTATGAAACATTTCCCCAATGTCGCACTAATACAATTTAACAAAATACACAACATGCGCAGCAGCAGATTTAGCAAAAAAATGTTATGCAACATTATCAAAACAGGTTGTCGCATGGAAGCCTTTAGCCTAGCTTATTTACTTCACACAAAGTCACCATCAATTCAAAGTACACACATAATTGGCACTGCCGGACTGCACACGTGACCCAAATACAGTTAATAAACTCTACAGGAAACCCCTACAACAGGGTTCTCCAACCCTGTTCCTGGAGAGCAGCCATCCTGTAGGTTTTCACTCCAACCCTAATTTAGCGCACCTGATTCTAATAATTAGCTGGTTGATCCACTGAATCTGGCTAGTTACTGTTATGTTTGTTCCTTATATAATGACAAACCGGGGCGTAGGTTTAACTACTTTTAATGAACATATACTTCAGCTAGAAAACTCCATGTTTAGCCATGCAAGGCATTCTTTAACCAACTTCCCCGCCCGCATAGCCTGCTGGGTAACGTAGTCTAAATGTTATTAACACATAACAACACATCTTCTTTCCTTTAAAATAAAACGACTTTTCTATGTAACTACACATGTCACATCACATTTGTTTACATTTGTTTACTCAACCTGCATAACATGCTATTTTCAATAACACACATTTCTTTCCCACAATTTTTTTTTCCTTAAAAATAAAATAGTTTTCAACTAAATATAGTCTGTCCAACAATACTCTATTGTGGCTCTATTTCTATTCACATTAACAAAACATTCAGTCCAGGTGCCCCTTTTTTTATGTGTGTTTTTTTTGCAATTCTCAATAAGCCTTTCAGGGGCTCTGACAGTCCTTTTTGGTCGTTCTGCTGAAGTGCTTCCTGAAACAGTTGGACAGCGTTCATTGTCAGTCAGGGTGTTCTGGCTGAATTGTCCATTTCTAAAAGTAATTGACGCTTCAGCAGTATCCTCCCGATGATCCTCAGTCCCTTGAGTGAATGGCTGCAGTCTTAGATCCCCTCTGTTTCGTCTCAGTTGTGGTCCATGCTCCGTTTTGATCTCATAGGATCGCAACTTCTCTCTGCACACACCCTTGCTGCATCCAGGTTCCTGTAGTAATGTCTCGGATTCGTACACGATCTCCAGGTTTCAGTTCAGGTAAGTGTCTTGCACTTTTGTCGTTTCGCTGTTTTTGTTTGTCTTTCTGTTTTTCTTTTGCGAGTTTGACTTTGTGAGCAACTCTGGGTGTTAGCAAGTCCTCATGGATGGGTAGGTTGGTTCTGATGCGACTTCCCATCAACATTTGTGCAGGTGAAAGTCCGTTCTGCAGCGGTGCGCTGCGGTAGATCATCAGATTTTTTAGGAAATCCTCCTTTCCATCCATTGCAGTCAAAAAGGTCAACTCCAACTTTGTAGTAGGGTCTGTTGAGGCATAAGTGGCTCTGCTTGCTGCTTTGGCCTATAGGTCAAACACAGTTCACATGAAGCAGTGGTCTGGCTGATTTCCTGGTTCATTCTTGGCCAGTACATTAATTCTTGTGCTCGTTGTTTGCATTTTTCCTCACCCAAGTGGCCCTTGTGTATTTTCTGTAGCATTTCTTTGCGTAGTGTCATGGGAATGACAATCTTGTTGCCTTTGAACACTATGTCATCCACAACGGTGAGCTCTGCTCTGCATATCCAGTAATCCTGTATTCTCCTTGGACAGTTGTTTTTCTGTGCAGGCCATCCTAACAGTGTTGTTTCTTTCAACTCTGTCATTGTTTGGTCAGCTGCGGTCTCTCTTTTGATCTGCTCCATTCTCTCAGAAGACACAGGAAGTGATGCTAAGATCATGTCGACGTAGGCCTGAATCTCAGTGTTTTTCTGTGTGTCGAAGCTCTCCTTCTTGTCAACTGCTCGAGAAAGAGTGTCGGCAGCGAACATGAACTTTCCCGGGGTATAGATCATCTTCACATCATACTTTTGCAGTCTGATCAACATTCTCTGGTATCTCATTGGACAATCATTCAATGGCTTAGACATGATTGACACCGATGGTTTGTGGTCGGTTTCTGCTTCGAAGTCTCGTCCGTAGACGTATTGGTGAAACCTTTCGCAAGCATATGTGCTCGCCAGTAGTTCTTTCTCTATTTGTGCATACCTTGTCTCTGCGCATGTCAAGGCTCTGGACACATAAGCGACAGGTTGCCATGTGTCGTCATGCTGTTGCAGAAGAACTGCTCCCGGGCCAAACTGTGACCTGTCTACAGAAATCCTTGTGCTTTTCTCTGGATCATAGAACCTGAGCACTGGCTCTTCTGTGATTGTCTTCTTTAGGTTTTTGAAGCAGTTTTCCTGTTCATGGGACCATTCCCATTCATTTTTCTGTTCCAGAATACATCTGAGTGGAGCGGACTGTGCTGACAGTTGAGGTAGGAACTTTGCAAGGTAGGTGATCATGCCCATGAAGCGTCTCACATCGTCCTTGTTCTTTGGGCGCTCCATGTTGTTGATGGCTGATGTTTTCCTCGGGTCTGGTTTGACTCCGTCCTCTGAAAGTACAGTGTTTTCACACCAAACTCGCATTTGTCCTTGTTTAGTTTTAGGTTGACTTTCCGTGTCAGGTCCAGCACTTGTCTCACTCTCGCATCGTGTTCTTATTTTGTGGACCCCCAGATGATGATGTCATCCATCATAGTCTCTACTCCTGGAATGTGTTCGAAGATCATGTGGATTGTCTTGTGGTAGACCTCTGGCGCTGAGAGAATCCCATATGGTAGACAAAGAAATCTGTACCTGTCCTCATGTGTGTTGAATGTGCATGGCCTTGAGCTTGTATTGTCTAGCTTCATTTGCCAGAATCCTGATGAGGCATCAAGCTTACTGAACCACTTTGCTTCAGCAAACTGCGACATTATCCCTTCTCTGGTTGGCAACTGGAAATGTTCTCTCTTGATTACTTTGTTGAGATCTCTCGGGTCTAGACATATCCTGAGATCGCCGTTCTTTTTCACCACAATAACCAGTGAGCTTACCCAGTCTGTAGGTTCATCCATTTTTGTGACGATGTCCATCTTTTCCATGCGTCCGAGTTCCTCTTTGAGCTTTTCTGCATGCATGCACAACTGGAGTAATTTTGTCATCAGTACATATTTTGTGTTCTCCTGGTAAACATCCAAGACCCTTAAACACATCCTCATACTCAGCCAGTATTGATTCTTGGTCATTTTCAGTCTGTGATGTCACTACATACAACCTTTTCAACAAATTGAGCTTTTCACATGCAATGATTCCTAGAATAGGCTGTACACTCTTTTCCACAATCAGCAGCTGTTCTCTGAACTGTTTTCCTTTGTGCTGTAAAGTTACTATGCCTTTGACTGGTATGTTCTCCCCAGTATAACCAGTAACCTTCATTTTCGCTGGTTGTATTTTGCTCTTCACCTTCTGTCATGTATTGTCATGTTGTGTCTTGTTTCTGTCCTTTCCCTTCACCCTGTCTCCCTCTGCTGGTCGTTATTAGGTTACCTTTTCTCCCCCTCTTTCCCCCAGCTGTTCCTTGTCTCCTCCTAACTACCTCGTCACCCCTTTTCCCACCTGTTCCCTTTTTCCCTCTGATTAGTCCTCTATATCTCTCTCTGTTTTTGTTCCTGTCTTTGTCGGATTCTTGTTTGTGTTTTTCATGCCTGAACCAGACTATCGTCATGTTTGCTGCAACCTTGTCCTGTCCTGTCGGAATCTGCCGGTCCATCTGAGCCTACCTATGTTTTGTTATTAAAGAAGTTCTGTTTACGTTAATTCGCTTTTGGGTCCTCATTCACGCACCTGACAGAAGAATCCGACCAAGAATGGACCCAGCGACTTCGGATCCTCTCCACTCAGCCGTCGAGATCCAGGGAGCAATGCTAGGCAGACACGAGCAGGAATTGTCTGCTGCTCGACATGCCGTTGAGACCCTGGCCGCCCAAGTCTCCAACCTCACAGAACAGGTTCACCATCTCCGCCTCGATCCACCGGCCACTTCCAGGGCTTTCGAATCTCCGGAGCCCAGAATCAATAACCCGCCGTGTTACTCTGGGGAGCCCACTGAATGCCGCTCGTTCCTCACCCAGTGTGATATTGTGTTTTCTCTCCAGCCCAACACTTACTCCAGGAGCACTGCTCGTATCGCCTACGTCATATCTCTCCTTACTGGACGGGCTCGTGAGTGGGGCACGGCAATCTGGGAGGCAAGGGCTGAGTGTACTAACCAGTATCAGGACTTTAAGGAGGAGATGATACGGGTTTTTGATCGATCTGTTTTTGGGGAGGAGGCTTCCAGGGCCCTGTCTTCCCTATGTCAAGGTAATCGATCCATAACAGACTACTCTATTGAGTTTCGCACTCTTGCTGCCTCCAGTGGCTGGAACGAGCCGGCTTTGCTCGCTCGTTTTCTGGAGGGTCTCCGCGCAGAGGTAAAGGATGAGATTCTCTCCCGGGAGGTTCCTTCCAGCGTGGATTCCTTGATTGAACTCGCTATTCGCATTGAGCGACGGGTTGATCTTCGTCACCGAGCTCGTGGAAAGGAGCTCGCGTTCTCCGTTGCCCCCCTCTCCGCATCACTACCATCTTCCTCTGCCGGCTCGGGTGCTGAGCCTATGCAGTTGGGAGGTATCCGCATCTCGACTAAAGAGAGGGAACGGAGAATCACCAACCGCCTCTGTCTCTATTGCGGTTCCGCTGGTCATTTTGTCACTTCATGTCCAGTAAAAGCCAGAGCTCATCAGTAAGCGGAGGGCTACTGGTGAGCGCTACTACTCCTGTCTCTCCTTCAAGATCCTGCACTACCTTGTCGGTCCATCTACGCTGGACCGGTTCGTCAGCTTCCTGCAGTGCCTTAATAGACTCTGGGGCGGAGGGCTGTTTTATGGACGAGACCTGGGCTCGGGAACATGACATTCCTCTCAGACAGTTAAGGGAGCCCACGGCCTTGTTCGCCTTGGATGGTAGTCCTCTCCCCAGGATTCAGCGTGAGACGCTACCTTTAACCCTCACTGTCTCTGGTAATCATAGCGAAACCATTTCTTTTTTAATTTTTCGTTCACCTTTTACACCTGTTGTTTTGGGCCATCCCTGGCTAGTTTGTCATAATCCTTCTATTAATTGGTCTAGTAATTCTATCCTCTCCTGGAACGTCTCTTGTCATGTGAAATGTTTAATGTCTGCTATCCCTCCTGTTTCCTCTGTCTCTTCTTCACAGGAGGAGCCTGGTGATTTGACAGGGGTGCCGGAGGAATATCACGATCTGCGCACGGTGTTCAGTCGGTCCAGGGCCACCTCTCTTCCTCCACACCGGTCGTATGATTGTAGTATTGATCTCCTTCCGGGAACCACTCCCCCCCGGGGTAGACTATACTCTCTGTCGGCTCCCGAACGTAAGGCTCTCGAAGATTATTTGTCTGTAGCTCTTGCCGCCGGTACCATAGTCCCCTCCTCCTCTCCCGCCGGAGCGGGGTTTTTTTTGTTAAGAAGAAGGACGGGTCCCTGCGCCCCTGCATAGATTATCGAGGGCTGAATGACATAACAGTGAAGAATCGTTATCCGCTTCCTCTTATGTCTTCAGCCTTCGAGATCCTGCAGGGAGCCAGGTTTTTCACTAAGTTGGACCTTCGTAACGCTTACCATCTCGTGCGCATCAAGGAGGGGGACGAGTGGAAGACGGCGTTTAACACTCCGTTAGGGCACTTTGAATACCGGGTTCTTCCTTTCGGCCTCGCTAACGCTCCAGCTGTCTTTCAGGCATTAGTCAATGATGTCCTGAGAGACATGCTGAACATCTTTGTTTTCGTTTACCTTGACGATATCCTGATTTTTTCACCGTCACTCCAGATTCATGTTCAGCACGTTCGACGTGTCCTCCAGCGCCTTTTAGAGAATTGTCTTTTTGTGAAGGCTGAGAAGTGCTCTTTTCATGCCTCCTCCGTCACATTTCTCGGTTCTGTTATTTCCGCTGAAGGCATTAAGATGGATCCCGCTAAGGTCCAAGCTGTCATTGATTGGCCCGTCCCTAAGTCACGCGTCGAGCTGCAGCGCTTTCTCGGCTTCGCGAACTTCTATCGTCGTTTCATCCGTAATTTCGGTCAGGTGGCAGCTCCTCTCACAGCCCTTACTTCTGTCAAGACGTGCTTTAAGTGGTCCGTTTCCGCCCAGGGAGCTTTTGATCTCCTCAAGAATCGTTTTACATCCGCACCTATCCTTGTTACACCTGACGTCACTAGACAGTTCGTTGTCGAGGTTGACGCGTCAGAGGTGGGCGTGGGAGCCATTCTTTCTCAGCGCTCCCTCTCTGACGACAAGGTCCACCCTTGCGCGTATTTTTCTCATCGCCTGTCGCCGTCGGAACGTAACTATGATGTGGGAAACCGCGAACTGCTCGCCATCCGCTTAGCCCTAGGCGAATGGCGACAGTGGTTGGAGGGGGCGACCGTTCCTTTTGTCGTTTGGACTGACCATAGGAACCTTGAGTACATCCGTTCTGCCAAACGACTTAATGCGCGTCAGGCGCGCTGGGCGCTGTTTTTCGCTCGTTTCGAGTTCGTGATTTCTTATCGTCCGGGCTCTAAGAACACCAAGCCTGATGCTTTATCTCGTCTCTTCAGTTCTTCAGTAGCCTCCACTGACCCCGAGGGGATTCTCCCTGAGGGGCGTGTTGTCGGGTTGACTGTCTGGGGAATTGAGAGGCAGGTAAAGCAAGCACTCACTCAAACTCCGTCGCCGCGCTCTTGTCCTAGGAACCTTCTTTTCGTTCCCGTTCCCACTCGTCTGGCCGTTCTTCAGTGGGCTCACTCTGCCAAGTTAGCCGGCCATCCTGGCGTTCGGGGTACGCTTGCTTCCATTCGCCAGCGTTTTTGGTGGCCCACCCGGGAGCATGACACGCGTCGCTTCGTGGCTGCTTGTTCGGTCTGCGCGCAGACTAAGTCCGGTAACTCCCCTCCTGCCGGCCGTCTCAGGCCGCTTCCCATTCCCTCTCGACCGTGGTCTCACATCGCCTTAGATTTTGTCACCGGACTGCCTTCGTCAGCGGGGAAGACTGTTATTCTTACGGTTGTCGACAGGTTCTCTAAGGCGGCTCATTTTATTCCCCTTGCTAAGCTTCCTTCTGCTAAAGAGACGGCACAAATCATCATCGAGAATGTTTTCAGAATTCATGGCCTTCCGTCAGACGTCGTTTCGGACAGAGGTCCGCAATTCACGTCTCAATTTTGGAGGGAGTTTTGCCGTTTGATTGGGGCTTCCGTCAGTCTCTCTTCCGGCTTTCACCCCCAGTCTAACGGTCAAGCAGAACGGGCCAATCAGACTATTGGTCGCATCTTACGCAGTCTTTCTTTTCGCAACCCTGCGTCTTGGTCAGAACAGCTCCCCTGGGCAGAATACGCCCACAACTCGCTTCCTTCGTCTGCGACCGGGCTATCTCCTTTTCAGAGTAGCCTCGGGTACCAGCCTCCGCTGTTCTCATCTCAGTTCGCCGAGTCCAGCGTCCCCTCCGCTCAGGCTTTTGTCCAACGTTGCGAGCGCACCTGGAAGAGGGTCAGGTCTGCACTTTGCCGTTATAGGGCGCAGACTGTGAGAGCTGCTAATAAGCGTAGAACTAAGAGTCCTAGATATTGTCGTTGTCAGAGAGTTTGGCTCTCCACTCAGAACCTTCCCCTTAAGACCGCTTCTCGCAAGTTGACCCCGCGGTTCATTGGTCCGTTCCGTATTTCTCGGATCATTAATCCTGTCGCAGTGCGACTTCTTCTTCCGCGATATCTTCGTCGCGTCCACCCGGTCTTCCATGTCTCCTGTGTCAAGCCCGTTCTTCGCGCCCCCGCTCGTCTTCCCCCCCCCCCCCATCCTTGTCGAGGGCGCACCCATCTACAGGGTCCGTAGGATTTTGGACATGCGTCCTCGGGGCCGTGGTCATCAGTACCTAGTAGATTGGGAGGGGTACGGTCCTGAGGAGAGGAGTTGGGTTCCCTCTCGGGACGTGCTGGACCGTGCGCTGATCGATGATTTCCTCCGTTGCCGCCAGGTTTCCTCCTCGAGTGCGCCAGGAGGCGCTCGGTGAGTGGGGGGGTACTGTCATGTATTGTCATGTTGTGTCTTGTTTCTGTCCTTTCCCTTCACCCTGTCTCCCTCTGCTGGTCGTTATTAGGTTACCTTTTCTCCCCCTCTTTCCCCCAGCTGTTCCTTGTCTCCTCCTAACTACCTCGTCACCCCTTTTCCCACCTGTTCCCTTTTTCCCTCTGATTAGTCCTCTATATCTCTCTCTGTTTTTGTTCCTGTCTTTGTCGGATTCTTGTTTGTGTTTTTCATGCCTGAACCAGACTATCGTCATGTTTGCTGCAACCTTGTCCTGTCCTGTCGGAATCTGCCGGTCCATCTGAGCCTACCTATGTTTTGTTATTAAAGAAGTTCTGTTTACGTTAATTCGCTTTTGGGTCCTCATTCACGCACCTGACACCTTCAGTGTTTTGCAGCCATCCAGCGACAACAGGTTTACCTGTGCTCCAGTATCAAACTTGAATGGTATTATAGTTTAATTCACCTTCAATGGCACAATCCATTCAGCATTTACTGCATTGCATATTTCCACAGAATCAACAAAGAATTCTTCCATCTCCTCGACTGTGTGAACCTTTTTCTTTCTAGCCTCAGCTTTGCAGCATTTTGAGAAATGATTCTTTTTTCCACAGTTATTACATGATTTGCCATATGCAGGGCATTTTTTTGGCTTGTGGATAAATCCACATTTTCCACATGCTTTGATTTCTCTCTTTTGCTTGTTTTTGTTTTGTAAGGCATTGTGTGTATTGCTCCTCTCTTTTTATTACATACAGTGCCTTGCGAAAGTATTCGGCTCCCTTGAACTTTGCGACCTTTTGCCACATTTCAGGCTTCAAACATAAAGATATAAAACTGTATTTTTTTGTGAAGAATCAACAACAAGTGGGACACAATCATGAAGTGGAACGACATTTATTGGTTATTTCAAACTTTTTTAACAAATAAAAAACTGAAAAATTGGGCGTGCAAAATGATTCAGCCCCTTTACTTTCAGTGCAGCAAACTCTCTCCAGAAGTTCAGTGAGGATCTCTGAATGATCCAATGTTGACCTAAATGACAAATGATGATAAATACAATCCACCTGTGTGTAATCAAGTCTCCGTATAAATGCACCTGCACTGTGATAGTCTCAGAGGTCCGTTAAAAGCGCAGAGAGCATCATGAAGAACAAGGAACACACCAGGTCCGAGATACTGTTGTGAAGAAGTTTAAAGCCGGATTTGGATACAAAAAGATTTCCCAAGCTTTAAACATCCCAATGATGCACTGTGCAAGCGATAATATTGAAATGGAAGGCGTATCAAACCACTGCAAATCTACCAAGACCTGGCCGTCCCTCTAAACTTTCAGCTCATACAAGGAGAAGACTGATCAGAGATGCAGCCAAGAGGCCCATGATCACTCTGGATGAACTGCAGAGATCTACAGCTGAGGTGGGAGACTCTGTCCATAGGACAACAATCAGTCGTATATTGCACAAATCTGGCCTTTATGGAAGAGTGGCAAGAAGAAAGCCATTTCTTAAAGATATCCATAAAAAGTGTTGTTTAAAGTTTGCCACAAGCCACCTGGGAGACACACCAAACATGTGGAAGAAGGTGCTCTGGTCAGATGAAACCAAAATTGAACTTTTTGCAACAATGCAAAACGTTATGTTTGGCGTAAAAGCAACACAGCTGAACACACCATCCCCACTGTCAAACATGGTGGTGGCAGCATCATGGTTTGGGCCTGCTTTTCTTCAGCAGGGACAGGGAAGATGGTTAAAATTGATGGGAAGATGGATGGAGCCAAATACAGGACCATTCTGGAAGAAAACCTGATGGAGTCTGCAAAAGACCTGAGACTGGGACGGAGATTTGTCTTCCAACAAGACAATGATCCAAAACATAAAGCAACATCTACAATGGAATGGTTCAAAAATAAACATATCCAGGTGTTAGAATGGCCAAGTCAAAGTCCAGACCTGAATCCAATCGAGAATCTGTGGAAAGAACTGAAAACTGCTGTTCACAAATGCTCTCCATCCAACCTCACTGAGCTCGAGCTGTTTTGCAAGGAGGAATGGGAAAACATTTCAGTCTCTCGATGTGCAAAACTGATAGAGACATACCCCAAGCGACTTACAGATGTAATCGCAGCAAAAGGTGGCGCTACAAAGTATTAACTTAAGGGGGCTGAATAATTTTGCACGCCCAATTTTTCAGTTTTTGATTTGTTAAAAAAATTTGAAATATCCAATAAATGTCGTTCCACTTCATGATTGTGTCCCACTTGTTGTTGATTCTTCACAAAAAAATACAGTTTTATATCTTTATGTTTGAAGCCTGAAATGTGGCAAAAGGTCGCAAAGTTCAAGGGGGCCGAATACTTTCGCAAGGCACTGTACACTGACGTCTCATCCCTGCACAGCTCTTTAGCTTGTGCTCTGGTGGTTTCAGCTGCTTGACACATATTCACTGCTTTATCCAAAGTTAAATCTTGCTCACGCAGCAATCTCTCCTTGAGTCCATTGTCAAGTATGACACAGACTATCCTGTCTTTCACTAGTGAGTCTTTCAGATGTTCAAATTCACACGTTTTGCTCAGTGTGTTCAGCTCAGTCAAATACTGGTCAAAACTGACTCCATGTTTCTGATCATGAGAGACAAACTTGTATCTCTCAAACGTGACGTTCTGGCTTGGTACAAAGTACTCCTCAAAATTTGCCATTAGCACAGTCAATGTCAAGTTTGCATCGTCTTGCTGAAAGCTATTGTAAATGTCCAATGCATCCTCTCCAATAACATGCAGAAAAATGGAAGCTTTCAATCTGTCATCATCTCCTCCTGCACCACTGGCTGCTAGGTAGATATTGAATCTCTGCTTGAAATGTTCCCAATTGTCAGCTAAATTGCCTGTTAACTGCATAGGAGTAGGAGGACTAAGCCTATCCATGACGAAGAACAGGAACAGTGTCAATTTCTCTTACTTCAGTATGTTGCTTATCAACTTGCTCGTCAACAGATTCCAATGCAGCCTCGCTCTCGCTGCTGTCACCCTCGCTGATGTCACTCTCGCTGCTGTCACTCTCGCTGCTGCGGCTCGTTGTCCTCGCTCTTGCAAGCTAGCATCTTCAACTACTCACGTCACTTGACTTGTGGTAGAATGTTCAATTTTCGTCGCAGAAATTTGCAGAGTTACTCCTTTCTTTTCTCTGTCTCGTCATAGCGACTATCAATCTGACACCATGTTATTTATGTTTGTTCCTTATGTAATCACAAACCGGGGCGTAGGTTTAACTACTTTTAATGAGCATATACAGCTAGAAAACTCCATGTTTAGCCATGCAAGGCATTCTTTAACCAACTTCCCCGCCCGCATAGCCTGCTGGGTAATGTAGTTTAAATGTTATTAACACATAACAACACATTTACAACTTGGGTTGGAGCAAGTCTACATGAGGGTAGCTCCCCAGGAACAGGGTTGGAGAGAAATGGACAACAGTATTGCCATGTTAATATCAATTAGGAACTCGGAAAAAAAACTAGCTCCGACTGGGAAAAATCGGTTTGAACGATCATCCAACTCAGGAACTCGGTCCTCTTCCTAGAGCTCTGACTTTCCGACCTGAAGATCACTGACGTCTCTGTCACAAACAAGCAGTCCTGTCCTACAGCCTAGGCTATTTTCTTATCCAGTTCCAATCCCTGACTCCTGTCTCGCATGCAAATTCCTAACTTTATTATGTAATCCATAGGTTACATTATCAAAGCTCGTCTGTCACCTATGCATGTCAAAATACCCTATAGCAATTCCAACGTCTCGTACTTGCTGCCCATATGAGCAGAGAATGTGTGCTCAACAAACAGTATGAGAGTAGATATGGATCTTTTTAAAACAGAGTTGGTCCCCGTTAAGATACAGTACCTTGATATTTAAGCTATTTTCATTCTTCATCTCCCTGTTATTCATGAGCTGATCTGCTATCTGTATAATCATCAACACAATTTTGCCAAATATAGGATATATTGTGTTGTTCGTTGAAGGAGATTATCTAGCAAGCTTAGCAACTTTGGTCATTTCACTTTTGTTTGACTGCCGTTTCAAAGTTTGTGTGATTTGACAACGCTATGCTCGGGGTGCGCTCTGAGCACGTTCTGTGTCGGGATAGCCTACTGCTGAAATGTGCTGAATTAATTGAGGAACATGATATGACTAAATATCTGTTTAAGTTGCTCTGAAATCTTTACACAGTGGCGCATAGTTTTAAACGCTTTAAATGGGCACTTCCGATTTTTGCGGAATTTCCCAGGACTCAGGAAAATATTTGCCCCTAGTACATATTGCACTAACCATTGGGAATAGGCAACGTTTAATTATGCAGGCTTAGTTTCTCAGCAATATCTTGCTGGAGTTATACCTTGTCTACTGTAAAAAATATTAAACAATTAAAAAAATACCTCAGCTACTGTGGAATATACCTCAGCCACTGTGGACTAAAGTGTAGCCTAAGTGGTAATGGTGTAGCCAGGTATGACTCATTGGGACATCACTAACCTCTATTCCAAACAGGTATGGAGTGCTCCTCTGTCTGTTGATGTTGTTGAATTGAATGCACCAGCACTGACAGTGGGCTTGTGAATGGCTTTTCACACTGCCTCAGGCAGTATACCTCAGACAGACAACAGAATCTCAAATGACATGTGAATGTCGAGGATGTGCAGTGATATCACTTCATCTGTAATGTTCTTACTCGGTCCTGGTATAGGTAGAAGGTGAGAGATTGGCAGCATCCAAAATGGCACCCTATTAGCTATATAGTGCACTACTTGTGCCCCAAACAGTCCAACACCTCACTCAAACCAGCCTCGAGTGATGATTCTCTGGCCTGACATTAATGAAGTCACCCACTGGGCACAAACTGGTTGAATCCATCTTTTTCCCCACATGATTTCTATTTACTTACATTGAACCAACGTGGAACAGACATTGGAATGACATCTGTGCCCAATGGGTAGCATCCATTATAAGCACTGTGGGTTTGATCTTGTGTTGATTTGACTTCAGTTGCAGAATTTCAGCATGCTGGTTTTGTGTAAATCTGACATCTGATGGGGAATGCAACCAACTGACTGACAGAGCAGAGAAATACCCACCATTAAGTAGTTTTGCAGATTAGCAACTTTTTATGTAGGTTTGGTATAATCTTACCTTTTCTCTCAAACAGTCCCTTCTATCCAGAGCCCATCAAGCAGCCATCTTGTTATACATCTATTTTAAATGTTTATAGTTTCACCGTCATTTAACCCACAATGTAGCTCAGAAGCTGTCATTCAGCAGAGGGCAGTCTAAAGCCCATCCACAAAAGAGGAAATCTTAATATTACAGTATGTTGATATGCATTCATGCATCCTTACAGTACTGTCATCAGGGTCTACAGTTGAGTACTGACTGTGTGACACGGCTCAGACTGGCAATGCACTCAAGCCCTAAACCCTAATGACCAAAGGAAGTTGGGATAATTGCTAGACTCTTTCATAATGTCAACATCATGACCTGTGGTTAATTGACAGACAGTCTTTATTAGTAAGTTGGGGTTGACATTTAAAACACAACACAGTCCCCAGACTTAAGTCCTAGCTACTGGTGAGCAAGATGGCCACCACCCCAGTAGGATGCCCAACAGTATGTTTCCATCCGGCCGCTTATAGGTCCGTTGTTGGCACATGTTGCCTCGCCACTGGCACAGGGGGAAGAACAGTGCAAGTGTCAGCATTCTCAGATACAAGCACTCACTCAGTGAGTGACTGCCCCTAATCTGGTCAATAGCAGACGTTGTATATCGAAGCACTCATCGTTCGGCTCTGTCCAGGTGGCAACAAGGTTCGGTTGCGGATACACACCATGTTCTCACCAGCAGCAGAAAGGAGATATTCTTCTATGATAATGGCATTTTGCTAACCAACGTTAAAGGTGCATGCCACCAGCTACTGTGCTGGAGTGTGGGGTAATCACAGTTTACAACATCTCTAACATCTCTTCTGAGAAGAAAAAAAAAGAGCCCTACTAACTTCTAATAGACCCTCCCCAAAATCCCTTTCAACCCCCCCAACCAACCAACCTCTATGACCCTACATTTCAAACTTTTCTTCGTCAACATATCTAAAAACAATGTTACACATGCTCCACCGTGTCATTGACCAAACACAAACCATTCACATGCTTTCCAAGCAGATCTAATGACGAGTTCAATGTACAATGTCCTAAGCGCAATCACCCCCTCTCCCTTCCTAATCTGACCTTTGAATTTGGTCCACCAACCTTCCTGTGGAGGGCATATGAATACTGTCCCTTGAGCTCAGAGTCCCATCTCTTCTGCCACACATCTATCAAAATGGCTCTGATCTTACATGTTGCCTCACCTCTACCCAGTGGAACATGAATATCAATATCTCATTTCAAAGCTCTTTTGGCTAACTGGTCTATAATTTCCTTCAGAATCTAAGCATACTATAATTCTAACAGGTTGTACATCCTCCACCCGCTGGAGGGCAACTATTATCGCAAACAGTTCAACTGAGTATACTGACAGTTCATCTGTTAGTCTTCTACGTATCTGCACATCACATTCAGGGTCCCTGGATTCATCTGTGAGAAGCATAAAAACTTCTACCAATGTAATTGTCAACCAGTTTCCCGATATTACTGACTTCTGACCAATCTTTCCTTTTCTCTACCAAGGCTAGATCAACAACAGGATCTGTGAGTAACCAGAATGGAGGAATTGAGCTGGGAACTCCTTTTTAAACGTTGCCAATGGCTCTTGAAGCTCATCAGGCTCAAGTGTGGTAGCTCCCAAGTGTGCTGGTTGCCATGGTGAGCAACAAGGGGGAGGGAACTACAACGAAACAATAAAGGAGACAAAAAAGAGACAGCAAACCAAAATAACTTTAAAGAACAACACTAACATACAGGCTATGGCAACACATCAGTCACAACATGAGAGGTATGCCATACAGTGGATAACTATAATGTGCTGTTATGGGATATGTTACCAAAAATGTTAGACCATCTTGATATTGACAGATATGTACAATTCCGTCCTCTGTATAATGTATTGTACTGCTGTAGTTGGTATATGACCTCTTACTGTGACCCCCTCTTTTGTCCAGCTTTGGCAGCTCCACTGGCATTTCTATAGTAAGGGATGCACTCCAGAGTATTCCAGGCAATTATGGCCTACCAGTAGTGTGCTCAGCAAAATATAGAATTCACACAGGTAACATTTACAAAAGCCAATCCCAAATCAATCTAGTCACTTCAGCAACAATTCAAATGGTGTTTGCGTAACACACCTTTCCCATTCCCAAGGAGAAACCAACAGTGGTATGGTGTAAGAATAAATACTGTGCCATATGCACCATGGCTGCTTCAAGAGATAAATAACTCAAGGACAGGTTCATTGTCAAGTTGTGTGTCGGTCACTTGCATGGAAATGCAGGTGTGTAGAGGTATGCATGATTATATTCCATTCACATAGTCCCAAAACTAGTCCCAAAACTACTCATCTCCCTATGGCACATCTTGACACATCTACTAGAATTATTTTCTACTAGAATGATGTTGATCAGCACTCATGTTTTAGACAGGTCTAACAAAACTTACACAGCTACTGATCAAATTCAAAAACAAACTGTAAAAAAAACAGACATCATGTCATTCTGTGAGAACATATTGAGAATAGTAGAGCATCAAGAAAACCAACCTTCTCTTGCTTCAGCACCTCCACTACACCCCCAGCTTCCCCAGCAACCAGTCAGAATAAATAGAGATTGATGCTGATGACACTTGCCAGTTATTTGCTCTTTAGCCACTCTATCACTTACTCAGAAAGGCGCCCTGTCACTGAGAATGTCCACAGGAATATTTGATGGACCTATACCGGTGATCCCAGACAGTGATTAAACTTTGGCCACAGAAATAACACGCTCATGAGATAAAGACTGTCCAGTCTCTGTAAGGGCCCATTTTTCCATTTCTAATTCATCTGACACCCCAGTGTTAGAGAATGAGCAAAGTAGGGTGTCAGGAAATTGGAAATACTTTAACAGTCCCCAAATGTTGAGAGCAGTTTGGAGGAAAATGGAAAAGGAGGATTCGGAAGGTGTCAGAAGGGTTATAAGTGGGTAGCCAGCTCCTGAGGAGAAACCTAGAGCGAGTACACTTTTATGTGTAGAGAAGTACAAAGCATATGAAGTTGAGTGAAGAAGAAAGAGAGGGACGTTACGATGGAAACTCTATGTGATGTAAGAGGCACACTCAAGTGCTCTGAGCCAGGGGAGGAGAAGAAAGAAAGACAAAAACTTAAAAAGAAGTTTCCATCAAATGGCTGATACCGTTTCCTAGTTTAGCTTGAAAGAGACAGAGTGAGAGAGAGTACGGCAGGAAATTATCTTGGATTTCAACCTACTTCATGGGAAGGGTAAATTGGAACATTTAGACCAATTTTTACACTACAATGACATCTAAGATATGTTGGGTTCTAAGATAGTGTATCCAGAGCTGTTTTTGTGTCTTAACACAGGAAGAGGAAAATAAATTTAACTCCTTTAAACTTTGTAGAGAATAAAATGGACAGTTCCAAGATTGACTTCAACAATGCGTGTGTTGCCCTGCACAACCTTGCCATTCAAATGAAGATTATCAGTGCTATGCTATAAAGTCAACACAGATATGATTTCTTATCACAGCGTTTTTTTCTTGTTGGACCTTATATCAGGCCCCAGCTTGTGCTTCTGACACCCCTTTTGTCATCTCAGTCACACACCACCACTGCCTCCACCATGACAATAAATTACCAGTAGCAGTGCCCATCCGTTATCTTTGGCTAATGCCCAACTGTGGAATTTCAATGTGACATTTATACACAATTTCAAAAGATAAGAGAAGGCTCCATGTGCATGCCCCCCTCTTCTAAATTGCCAGCTGCCTAGCAGACTGGAAGGAAAGCATGGGAAATTTGCATGGTGAAAAGCTTTCATCACTAAACCCATTGCAATTGATTAATTTAAATTACTAAAGACATTTTCAAAGAATCATAACTTGGATATTGCATATAATAACAAAGGCCAGGAGTTTTGCTGACTATGTGACCAGGTACAACTTTGGAGCCCTACAGTGCTAATATCACATAATATACTGTAGTTCCAATTTCCCACTTTGAAGATATTACATATCCTCTCTCTTCATCATATCTTGACTTATCATACTTAAATGATATGTACTTGTGATTGGTCCTACCTATTTAAGTCAGGTCATGTAATTTATGTCTTCCTTCCTTTTAGGCTAAATACTCCCTGATGGCATGTAACACTGATGCCAAACTAAGCTGATAGTGGATAATGGGACCTTGTCAGGTCCACTCATTGTTAAGGAATTACTGTGTCTCAAGGGTTTGGTTAAACACGTTTGCATTAAATGTTGATTTATTTGATGAGCGATCATTCTATGTGACATGCTGATGTAGTTGCCATACATTGGAAAAATGCTTTTAAAGGGCCTCCCATTAGTACATTCTAAACCTCTCGTTCAATTATATGTTGCAGTTATGTCTTAAAGCCTCGTCATTGTCTTTCAAATATCAACTAGCATGACAGGCAGAGTACAACAGGTGCTCTTTGATAAAAAAAAACAATTAATTATGTGTAGGGAAGACCAGGATTGATTGTCTCACGGGTTGCTTGTTATTAGTCCCAATCCAAATGGCACTGTGTAATATTTTTAAAGTTAAAATGTGTGACTTCTTTCGTAGAACTCATCCACCTGGTCAATTCATGTCAGTATGACAAAACATTGAGGTGAGGAGAATTTATTTGTTTTTCAGAAGTGAAAGAACACATATCTTGTTATTGTCTTTGTAAATGTTTGAATTATGGGAGTATCCATGAACAATTATGTCTGTTGAAAAGAGGATAAGGACAGCTATATTCCAAACCTATTTCTGAGTTCCTACTGTAGGTCAAGCCATGTGGTAACTAGCATCTTAATTAGCATTGGGGGGGGGGGGGGGGGGGGGGTTGTCCCTATCACCCAGTGGCCTCATTAGTCCTGGGCGATTAGCCCTGAACATTTAGATGTTAAAACATTTTATAAATAATAATAATGATTTCAGTTATGAGTTTCCATAACCACACATAACCTGCGCTAGGCAGTATAAAATGATTGACAAAAATGAACAATACAATATACTGTGCTAGGCAGTAGCAGGCACTGCAGGTTCCTTGCCATCCAGAATCCTTGGGACATCCCTACCCCATTGAAGTTGAAATTTAAAATGGTTTAGGTAAGGGTTAAGGTTAGGTAGGGGTTATGGTTATGGTTAAGGTTTGGGCAAGGGTATGGTTAGAGGTAGGGGGTAGGGTTTAGGGAAGGGACGTCCCAAGGATCGACGCAGTGCCTGCTGTGATTGGGCGAGATTTCACAATGCAGTGGACTGCCAGAGAGGAAGAGGCGAAGCAAAAGGTTTTACTCAGCCCAAAATCTCTCCACGAAAATAAACCCACGAGTGAGGAATTTTTGTATGGAGGTCAATGAGAGAGTGTTCAATTTGCTACGTGAGGCTTATTTGATCGAATAGAAATTGGGTTGGGTTGTTTGGAATGCACTAATATAAGTGGACGCACGTGGCATTTAATCAAAATCAAGATAAAATGACTTTATATCAGAGTTGTTTCTTTTGTCATAGAGATAGATAGAGGACTCATCATGGATATAACTTGTTTTAGCATGTACATTCCCCATGCTGTCACAGACATGATAATGGCACAGATACAGAATTGAGTTCTCTATCTATCTCTGTTGTTCACACGCGTCTCATCCCTCTCATTGGCTAGAAAGGTCCGACCTGATCTCGCCTCTTCCCAACTGCCTTCCATCTTTGAGGACAAGTATTGTTATAGCTGTCACTTGACTATCTTGTCAATATCTTGTCAATATAATAGACAATCTTTGGGACCACTCACGTCCATTGACCCCACCCCTACAGCACCTGTTAGATGTCAATGTCATCACTCAGCAAAATCCCTGTCACTCAAGTCTGGAGCATAGCACAGAGCAAATGAAAATTCAGAACTTCTCCCGAAAGAGAGGCAAAAAAAGCAAGCAGGTTGAGTTGGCAGCAGTGAATGAGGTGCAGAGGGAAGAACAGCCAGAAAGTAAAAGTGCAGCAGCAGTGGCGTTAGCCACAGGTTTGTACAGGGTTGGTGGTAGCTAACTAACTACTCTCGCTCAGCGTAAGGGTTGGCTAAAGATAATAAGCCAGTGTTAGCGCTCTGAATCCTTAATTGAAGCTGCAATTGGTAACTTTGTGTTTTATAGATCTGTCATTCTCATTGAAAGCAAAACTAAGAAGCAGTGGATCAGTTCTATGTGGACTACTTCTATGCTTCCTGTTCTTAAGTTTCATTTTTGCATCTTTTACTTTCATTTTGGAAAACTAAATAACTAAATAATGCAGATGAGCCAAGGATGATGACAGATGCAACAGCAGGCTATATAGTGGAGCACTTCGGACATCTTGGTTACCGGATTCCCGCTATTCAACCCTAGTATGCCCCTGCCATCAACTCCATTATAATGAATCCCAAGCTCTTTTGTGCTTGTGCTATATAAAGCTCCCTTCAAATCAAATAACATTGTATTAGTCACATTCGCCGAATACAACAAGTGTAGACCTTACAGTGAAATGCTTACCTACATGCCCCTAACCAATAATGAGGTTAAAAAAATATATGAATAAGAATAAGAAATAAATGGAACAAGTAATTAAAGAGCAGCAACATTATGTACAAAATAAGTAATTTTGTTATGAATATCATTCGATCAAATATGGGGCTGGTTGTCACAAGTGGACAGAGTGTGTTTGATAGCTTATAACTCCGTGCTGGAATTTCAACCCAAACACTTGGTCTTTCTCCCAATATTAAAAAGATTATTGTAAGATATACTGGTGCAGCCAGAAAGAGAGGGGAAAAGATTGCCAGCTTTGTGGTTAGATTGTAGGTGAACAACATATTGAAAATACAGACGCCTTAAGCTATGTGTCCTCAAATGAAATGTAATCTGCCATTAGCAGGTAGAACTGATAAAATGAAATTAATCTTAGAGGTCTTATAAGTTATTCCATTCTACATGTATTTTGGGGGGGGGCTCGTGTCTATTCATATAGCCTAGGGGCTATGTTGATTCTTATCTGTCATGTTTGCCCAGGTAGTAACTTTAAACTAAATCATGCAGATGAGCCAAGGATGAGGACAGATGAGAACAGTAGGCCAGTGGAGCACTTAGAACATCAGCAGCCAGGGGCAACTGGTAGGGAAGAGGATGGTTTAGGTGACCCAGACACAGGCTGAAAACAAGTTAAGATACCCCAGTAACCCCTTGGCAGTTTTGAATTGCAAAACTAAAGAGACACACCAGACAAGACACATAGACAGCAACAGAAGAATAGATGATGGAGAGAGACACACCAGACAAGACACAGAGACAGCAACAGAAAAATAGATGATGGAGAGAGACACACCAGACAAGACACAGAGACAGCAACAGAAGAATAGGTGATGGAGAAAGACACACCAGACAAGACGCAGAGACATCAACAGAAGAATAGGTGATGGAGAGACACACACCAGACAAGACACAGAGACAGCAACAGAAGAATAGGTGATGGAGAGAGACTCACCAGACAAGACACAGAGACAGCAACAGAAGAATAGGCGATGGAGAAAGACACACCAGACAAGACACAGAGACAGCAACAGAAGAATAGGCGATGGAGAGAGACACACCACTTTTTCTGCTGGGACTCTAAGAGCTAAGGAGCGTTTTTTAAGTAGAGGCCAGCGGAGCACAGGTGCTTGCATATTGCGCAAGAGACAGAGGCTATAAAGTTAGAAGCTTATTATGCATAACCCATCATTCATTAGCTAAATGTATAATTAGAAAACAAGGTGACCCCCGAAAACCAGATGGAGATGGGTAAATTAGATGCGCATTCAGTCTTTATATTACAGTAGCATAGGCTATGCTGCATCAAATGTTGGCATACCTGTCACAAGAAGTTACCATGATGAGATGATAGCTCTACATGCATTATGAACTGTGCTCCATACTGAGATGGGTCTGTCCCCACCCTGAGCGTTGATTCATCATGCAGAGGCTGTAGAGAAGTCAGATTAATATTGCATATACAGATATATTGTGTATACTGTAATTTAGCAGTTCCAGAATTTACCAGTTTCTCACAGTTTGTGATCCTGGGAAAAGGGATTGGTTTTGGGCGGTAAACCATGGTAAATCTTGGTAACCGGATTCCCGCTAATCAACCCTAGTATGCCCCTGCCATCAACTCCATTCCCTTCAAATCAAATAACATTGTATTAGTCACATTCGCCGAATACAACAAGTGTAGACCTTACAGTGAAATGCTTACCTACATGCCCCTAACCAATAATGAGGTTTAAAAAAAATATGAATAAGAATAAGTAATAAAGGAATAAAGTAATTAAAGAGCAGCAACATTATGTACAAAATCAGATAAAAATAAGTTACAAACAACGGAAACAAAACGTTAAGAAAACAGTTGGTTAGGAGCACATAAAACGTCAGCCATCTTCTCACACACGTATTTTTTCTGTCACACACCCCCACACGCACACATACTGTACGTGTGCAAAGACATGCATACACACACACACATTTACTCAAAATTGCATACAGTCTGTTATTCTCATGGCTTAAAATGCAGAATTTTGTTATGAATATCATTCGATCAAATATGGGGCTGGTTGTCACAAGTGGACAGAGTGTGTTTGATAGCTTATAACTCCGTGCTGGAATTTCAACCCAAGACCTTGGTCTTTCTCCCAATATTAAAAAGATTATTGTAAGATATACTGGTGCTGAGAAATACACACTAGAGTAAAAAGTGTGACAACCAACCCCGGTCTTCCCTACGGTTTTACATAACTCAACCTGGGGCCCACCAACAGTGCCACTGATAATGTTGGCAGAGGTAAATAAATAAATGAGGCTGAAAAGATAAATCACCTCCCTATCCTTCGACTATGTGGGGGGAAGATGATGGATGGCATGGGAGTCAACTGTGAAGGTTTGATGACTTTGGGGCTTTGGTAGGTAAACCGTTTCTTCCTCCTGTAAGCCCTTTGTTTTATCACATTCTCAACTCTCTGCTTGCTTCCACAATACTATGTGCAACCCTCCCTGACGTTTATTTTTTATGTGCTGACACATTCACTGTCATCTCGGTTAAAAATGTCCTGTGGTCTGGTAGGGCTTCACGCTCTTCCCTCCCCCTCACTCTCAGTCTTATATTATTCATCAGGATTCCTTTAGAAGCGACACTCTCCTTAAAGCAAATTCACCCCTCTGCTTTGCGTTTGTTACACCTTAGCCCAGTCCCTGAGGCAGCAGATGTAGAGAAAGAAAGAGTGAGTTCAGTGTGTGTGTGTGTGTGTGTGTGTGTGTGTGTGTGTGTGTGTGTGTGTGTGTGTGTGTGTGTGTGTGTGTGTGTGTGTGTGTGTGTGTGTGTGTGTGTGTGTGTGTGTGTGTGTGTGTGTGCGTGTGTGTGTGTGGGAGAGAGTAAAAAATGTGAGGAAAATGCTGAGATGACAGTGTGTGCTTGCATGTGTGCGTGAGAGAGAGAAAGAGTGTGAGAGCATTCGTGTGTGTCTATGTGTACCAGTGTGTTGTTAGTCGGCCAATCAGAGCACCACTCCAGAGCTGCAGCAGGCAAGTGAGGCAGCAACCTGGCGGATTGGGGAGATGACTCCACTGAGGTGGATTGGGAGCAGCAGTAGACAGATAGGGTAGAATCTGTTCACAGCTCACTGTTCACATACCTTATCATCTGTTTGGAGAAGAAAGGTAAGGGCAAATTGTTCAGCACTTTCAATCCATCTCTCTCTCTCTCTGTTGTCATAGCTTTCACATCTGCTATGGTCTGTCGTGCTACTGCTGCTGCCTCTGCTGTTGGATCCTCTGAAGCTGCTTTTGCCTGTGGTGAGCGCTGCTACTGTGAAAAAGTGTGAGTTCATTTATGTTTTATTCACGCTGCTTCAGAGCCTCTCTATACGGCCAGGGAAATGCAAGAATGAGATCCCTGCTGCCATATTTTCAATTGTTTTATTGTTTGAGCTTTATTGGAGGTGTCCTTTTTATTATCACCAAGGTATATATCAAATTACCATAGTACTTTTCATAGGCACTCATAGCTCCAGCTCTCAGATGGAACTAAACAGGAGAGTGGAATCCTGTGGAATAATTTCACTGCTCCATGATCAATTCACTGCAGTCTAGCAATTGGCTGTGTTAGTGCCTCAAAATATGTAACTGGCTAAAGAACAAGAAAATATGTGATGGTTCTGCTGAAAAATATCCACCTAATGTGTAGAGGAAGGGTTGAATTTCTGCAGGTGCTGATTTGTATAGAATACATAAGGGTGTATGTAGGCTGCTATTCTAAAATGTAATGTAGTGTCTTTGTCAGCTGCAGCTCATTACCTTATGATTAGAGAGATCCATGCTAAATGTATGCATAATTCCCTCCATTGAAATGCCAAAGGAATTCTCCTGAGTTCTATTTGATCCAGAGGGGGGAAGGTTTAAAAGACTCACTGGGACAGTCTGTCTCTGCTAGCTACTTTAGTAGATACCTCTTCACTAATGCCTTATGCAGTAGGGGATGTCAATGACTCAATGTGCCAGACCCACGTCAAGCTTTCCCTTGAGTCATTCTCTGTATACTGCTAATCCTGTAATGAGCAATCATTCTCACCGTCCTCTCCTGAGATTTACTAAAACTCCACAAGGGGTGGTCTTTCCTCCTTTCCTCGTCCTCCAGTCTCCACAGAGGGAAGAGGATACTGGAAGCCAAGTCAAGTGAGATTCTTGGTGGGGAGCAAAAACCACCTGCTTGGTTTTGTAGATCTCAAACCCTGAGAGATGAGTCTTGTGAAAGACATATTTGTGCTAATCTCATTTGACCAGTATGTGGTGCATTCATGTTGGTCCTGTAATGTCTTACTCCCACTATAACCAGCGTTGTCAGTGAAGATAGTTCATGGTTGTCTACAGAAATACCTCAAAATGTCATTGTTGCCAAACTTCCAACAACAAGCAGGATGTTGCATTTACAGAGATTTTGTCTTTGATGAGTGCAATTGTTATCAGATCTTGTAAACAAATGGCCAGATGAACAAAACACAACAGACCTTTGTCTTGAAAAGACCTACAGTATAAACGTCCAAATATAAAGCTGCACTTACAGCAAGGCAAGGGTCCAAGCTTTTGAGCATAAAAGTAGTAAGCTGAGTTTGTGTATTTGAGGTTAAGCCCAGCTAGCTACTGTATCCTCCAGTAGCCTAGTGTTGAGGGCAATGCCCTGACATGCCCGAAGCTGTGTTAGCTAGTGACTTGATATTGAAGTGCAAGGCCAGCCTTCTCAGTCATAGATACTGTAGTGAAGTGACCAGTAATTGTATTTCTCTAGCATACATCTCATTTTATGTTGCTGGCTTGGGATAGGTAAAATCTATTTTCAGGCTAGTAGCTGATTTAGCTAGTTAGCTGTAAGCTACAGATTGGCTTAGCTGTACAGCATGGCTAAGTATAATTAAAATCATAATTATCCTTAGAGTCCGACATGACTCTTGAACTTAGTGCAGGAGAAAAAGGGGAGGCATATGCATAGGTCTAAGCTACAGTTCACAACTCGTCATAATGTAAGCCACGGCCTCAGATGTAGTCTCAAGGTCCACAGAGTATTTCTCTCCAATTAGCATCATAATTAGCAACATTAGAAACGAATCAATTGCTAATCTGTTTTGTGGCCCTCAACTAATCAGAATGAATAGTTGCAACACCCTTACCCTTGAATTGCATACAAGGACAATCAATTAACTATTTTCTATTTAAAAAATCCTGGTATATTTGTAGAAAATATTGGATATTTGATTCATATGCTGTTAGCCTGGAATCATGTTTAGCCATACTGCAAAAGACAGATGTGGGTGTTTTCAGGGTAGAAGTTTCCTATTTCCTGAAATTGAGCGTAGAGAGAGAACCTGCAGAGCAATATCCACTATATTTCAATGACAGTTATCTGTAGCTACATGTATTTCTGCTGACACTCTTAACTCAACCATGTTGAGGGATGTAGCAATAGAATGAATCTCCTGTGTGAACCTAATGCTTATAGCAACAATTGCCCATGCTACAGTGCCTTCAGAAAGTTTACATACCCCTTGACTTATTCCACCTTTTTGTTGTGTTACAGCTTGAATTCAAATGTTATTAAATACAGTCGAAGTCGGAAGTTTACGTACACCTTAGGCAAATACATTTAAACTCCGTTTTTCACAATTCCTGACATTTAATCAGAGTAAAAATTCCTGGTCTAAGGTCAGTTAGGATCACCACTTAATTTTAAGAATGTGAAATGTCAGAATAATAGTAGAGAGAATTATTTATTTCAGCTTTTATTTCTTTAATCACATTCCCAGTGGGTCAGAAGTTTACATACACTCAATTAGTATTTGGTAGCATTGCCTTTGAATTGTTTAACTTGGGTCAAATATTTCAGGTTCCTTCCACAAGCTTCCCACAATAAGTTGGGTGAATTTTGGCCCATTCCTCCTGACAGAGCTGGTGTAACTGAGTCAGGTTTGTAGGCCTCCTTGCTCACACACCCTTTTTCAGTTCTGCCCACACATTTTCTATAGGATTGAGGTCAGGGCTTTGTGCTGGCCACTCCAATACCTTGACTTTGTAGTCCTTAAGCCATTTTGCCACAACTTTGGAAGTATGCTTGGGGTCATTGTCCATTTGGAAGACCCATTTGCAAACCAGCTTTAACATCTGATGTCTTGAGATGTTGCTTCAATATATCCACATAATTTTCATTCTTCATAATGCCATCTATTTTGTGACGTGCAACAGTTCCCCCCTGCAGCAAAGCACCCCCAAAATATGATGCTGCCACCCCGTGCTTCACGGTTGGGATCGTGTTCGTCGGCTTACAAGCCTCCCCCTTTTTCCTTCAAACATAACAATGGTCATTATGGCCAACCAGTTCTATTTTTGTTTCTTCAGAGCAGAGGACATTTCTCCAAAAAGTACGATCTTTGTGCACATGTGCAGTTGCAAAACGTAGTCTGGATTTGTTATGGTGGTTTTGGAGCAGTGGCTTCTTCCTTGCTGAGTGGCCTTTCAGGTTATGTCGATATAGGACTTGTTTTACTGTGGATATAGATACTTTTGTACCTGTTTCCTCCAGCATCTTCACGGGGTCCTTTACTGTTGTTCTGGGATTGATTTGCACTTTTCACGCCAAAGTACGTTCATCTCTGAACGGCATGATGGCTGCGTGGTCCCATGGTGTTTATACTTGCGTACTATTGTTTGTACAGATGAACGTGGTACCTTCAGACGTTTGGAAATTGCTCCCAAGGATGAACCAGACTTCTGTGGATGTCTACAACTTTTTTTCTGAGGTTTTGGCAAATTTATTTTGATTTTCCCATGATGTCAAGCAAAGAGGCACTGAGTTTGTAGGTAGGCCTTGAAATACATCCCAGGTACACCTCCAATTGAATGAAATGATGTCAATTAGCCAATCAGAAGCTTCTAAAGCCATGACATCATTTTCTGGAATTATCCAAGCTCTTTAAAGGCACAGCCAACTTAGTGTATGTAAACTCTGACCACTGGAATTGTGATACAGTGAATTGTAAGTGAAATCATCTTTCTGTAAACAATTGTTGAATTACTTGTGGCATGCACAAAGTTGATGTCCTAATCGACTTGAACAAAACTATAGTTTGTTAACAAAAAATGTGTGGAGTGGTTGAAAAACTAGTTTTAATGACTCCAACCTAAGGAAATGTAAACTTCCAACTTCAAGTGTATATGTTTTTTCTCACCATCTACACAAAATACCCCATAATGACAGAGTACAATTTTTTTTTCAAATGTATTGAAATTGAAATACAGAAATATCTCATTTACATAAGTATTCCCACGCCTGAGTCAATACTTTGTAGAAGCGCCTTTGACAGCGATTACAGCTGTGAGTCTTTCTAGGTAGGTCTCTAAGAGTTTTTCACACCTAGATTGTGCAATATTTGCCCATTATTCTTTACATTCTTCAAGACTTGGCACATTGGTTGTTGGTCATTGGTAGACAACCATTTTCAGGTCTTGCCTTAGATCTTCAAGTAGATTTAAGTCAAAATTGTAACTTGGCCACTCAGGAAATTTCACTGTCTTCTTGGTAAGCAACTCCAGTGTAGATTTGGCCTTGTGTTTTAGGTTATTGTCCTGCTGAAATGTGAACTCATCTCCCAGTGTCTGGTGGAAAGCAGACTGAACCATGATGCATGTTTTGAAATATGTGTATAATACAAATATGCTTCCTTCTTTTTGCTCTGTCAATTAGGTTAGTATTGTGGAGTTACTACAATGTTGTTGATCCATCCTCAGTTTTCTCCTGTCACAGCCATTAAACTCTGTCGCTGTTTCAAAGTCACCTTTGGCGTCATGGTGAAATCCTTGAGCGGTTTTCTTCCTCTCTGGCAACTGAGTTTGGAAGGATGCCTGTATCTTTGTAGTGACTGGGTGTATTGATACACCATCCAAAGCCTAATTAATAACTTCAGCATGCTCAAAGGGATATTCAATGTCTGCTTTTTAAAATGTTCCCAATTACCAATAGGTGCCCTTCTTTGCGAGTCATTGGAAAACCTCCCTGGTCTTTCTGGTTGAGTCAGTGTTTGAAATGCATTGCTTGACTGAGGGACCGTACAGCTAATTGTATGTGTGGGGTACAGTAACAAGGTAGTCATTCAAAAATAAATGTAAAAACTATTTTTGCACACAGAGTGAGTCCATGCAACTTATTATGTGACTTGTTAAGCAAATGTTTACTCCTGAACTTATTTAGGCTTGCCATAACCAAGGTGTTAAATACTTTAAATACTTTACAACATTTCAGCTTTTCATTGTTAATTCATTTGTAAAAAATTGGAAATACATAATCCCACTTTGACATTATGGGGAATTGTGTGTAGGCCAGCGACAAATCATCTAGATGTAATCTATTTTAAATGCAGGCTGTTACACAACAAAATGTGGAAAAAGTCAAAGGGTGTGAAAACCTCTGAAGGCAATGTATATATTTCTGTCCATTATATACTGTATATATACGTTATAAAGTGGGTGAAACAGTATGTGAACATTATCAAAGTGAGCAATGTTCAATGACTCCATGTACTGTATACTGAACAAAAATATTAATGCAACATGGAACAAGATTTCACTGAGTTACAGTTCATATAAGACATTTTGGGACCTAATCTGTGGATTTCACATGATTGGGAATAAAGATATGCATCTGTTGGTCACAGATACTTTACAAAAATAATAGGGGCGTGAATCAGAAAACCAGCCAGTATCTCATGCAGCGTGACACATCTCCTTCGCATAGATTTGATCAGGCTGTTGATTGTGGCCTGTCTAATGTTGTCCCACTCCTCTTCAATGGCTGTGTGAAGTTGCTGGATATTGGCGGGAACTGGAATACGCTGTTATACATGTCAGTTCAGAACATCCCAAACATGCTTAATGGGTGACATGTCTGGTGAGTATGCAAGCCATGGAAGAACTTGGACATTTTCAGCTTCCAGGAATTGTGTACAGATCCTTGTGACATGGGGCCGTGCGTTATCATGCTGAAACATGAGGTGATGGCACGCCAATGGGCTTCAGGATCTCATCACGTTATCTCTGTGCATTCAAATTCCCCTCGATAAAAAGCAATTGTGTTCTTTGTCCATACCTTATGCCTGCCCATACCATAACCACATCACCACCATGTGCACTCTGTTCACAACATTGACATCAGAAACCGCACGCCCACACAATGCCATACACGCCGTCTGCCATCTGCCTGCTACAGTTGAAACCAGGTTTCATCCATGAAGAGCACAGTTCTCCAGCATGCCAGTGGCCACACAGATGAGTTTCCATTAGACGGTTTCAAACTGTTTGTGCATTAATTCTTCGGTTGTGCAAACCCACAGCTTCATCAGAAAAAATAAGAAACCGGCACACTGTTCTTGCTAGTATCACTGCTCTTTAATAAGCTTTACATATCGGCCTCAAGGCCTTTGTCAGAGCCCATTGTGAGTTTTTTTAATTAGCTCCCTTTTGTAGACATAGCTCCATGGATGCATTGAATAGATGTGGGTGGAGCTATGTCTACATAAGGGAGCTAATTGAAAAAAGGCACAAAAGCTCTGACAAAGGCCTTGAGGCCGATACGTAAAGCTTATTAAAGAGCAGTGATACTAGCAAGAGCAGTTTCTTCTTTTTTCTCATCTTATTCAAGAGTTACCTTGCACCTGCAACACAGATAGCTCAGATGTGAGAGTGGCTATAGAATTTTGAATCAGCTGTCCAGGTGACTGGTCTCAGTGACCCGGGTGAAGAAGTAGGATGTGGAGGTCCTGGGCTGGCATGGTTACACGTGGTCTGTGGTTGTGAGGCCAATTGGACGTACTGACAAATTCTCTAAAATGCCATTGGAGGCAGCTTATGGTCGAGAAATTAACATTAACATTGACAACAGCTCTGGTTGACATCCCTGCAGTCAGCTTGTCAATTGCACACTCCTTTAAAACTTGAGATATCGGTGACATTGTGTTGTGTGACAAAACTGCACATTTTAGAGTGGCCTTTTAATGCCCCCAGCACAAGGTGCACCTGTGTAATGATCATGCCATTTGATAAGCTTCTTGATAAGCCACACCTGTTAGGTGGATGGATCATCTTGGCAAAGGAGAAATGCTCACTAAAAGGCATGTGAAGAAATGTGTGAGAAATAAGCTCTTTGTCCATCTGGAACATTTATTTTATTTCAGCTCATGGAACATGGGACCAACATTTTACATGTTGGATTTATGTTCTTGTTCAGTATACATAGGGCAGCTGTCTCTATGGTGCATGGTAGAGTACTGGGTGGTAGCTGGCTAGAACAGTGACTAAAGTTCAGAGCAGGGTTGGCTAGTGGTGATTATTTAACAGTCTGATGGCCTGGAGATAGAAGCTGTTTCTCAGTCTCTCAGTCCCAGCTTCAATGCACCTGCCATGTGTCCACCTTCTAGACGGTAACAGGGTGAACAGGACGTGGCTCGGGTAGCTGAGGTCTTTAATGATCTTCTTGACCTTCCTGTGACACCGGGTGCTGTAGATGTCCTGGAGGGCGGGCAGTGTGCCCCAGTTGATGCGTTCGGCTGACTGCACCACCCCCTGGAGAGCCCTGCATTTGTAGATGTTGCAATTGCCATACCAGGGGGTGATACAACCCGAAGGGATGCTCTCAATGGTGCATTATAGAAGTTTGTGAGGGTCTTAGGGGCCAAGCCACATTTCTTCAGCCTCCTGAGATTGAAGAGGCACTGATGTGAGTTACTGCTGTGCCTTCTTCACCACGTTGTCTGTGCATAGGGACCATTTCAGTTTGTCAGTGATGTGCACACTAAGGAACTTGAAGCTTTTGACCCTCCCCACTGTGGCCCTGTCAATGTGGATGGGCAAGTGCTCTTTTTGCTGTGTCCTGTAGTCCACAATCAGTTCCTTGTTTTGTTGACATTGAGGGGGAGGTTATTTTCCTGGAACGACTCTCACCACCTCCCTGTAGGCTGTCTCATTGTTGTTGATAATCAGGCCTACCACTGTTGTGTCGTCAGCAAACTTTATGATTGAGGTGGAGAAGTGAGTGGCCCCACAGTCATAGGTAAACAGGGAGTACAAGAGGGGGCTGAGCACGCAACCCTGTGAGGCCCCCATGTTGAAGATCGGTGTGGCGAGAGGTTGTTACTTACCTTCACCCCTTGGGTTCAGTGTGTCAGGAAGTCCAGGACCCAGTTGCACAGGGAGGGGTTTAGAGTCAGGACCCTGAGCTTAGTGATCAGCTTGGAGGGTACTATGGTGTTGAAGACTGAGCTGTAGCCACACGCATGGATAGTTATTGATTGATGTGAACATCACCCTAATGGTGTTTAAATAAGTTTAAATTAATTGTTTTCTGTAGTTAATGATTAGAACATTTTAAATCTGTTTCTGAATGTATGCAGTATTTGCAATACACAAATACTGGAATGTGTGTGCTTGAACGGTGTTGCACATCCAGGTAACATGGAAAGGCACTATCACTGACCCACCAGTGCTCTTTTCATGCTCACTTGACAAATTAAGCTTCAAATTGAGCCTAATGTAAAGACAAGGCACGAGCGGCAGAACGGTCAAATGAAATTATTTTATAATTGCAGTAAGTACTAGTGATATTCAGTTAGAATGAGGACAGCCACCCTTTTATAACATGGAATTTCATAGACATGGACTGCTGTTGGAATATGCATTGGGAATGGGATCATGCATTTGTGAAGGCTAAAGATGTAATGTAGCAGTGTACTTTCAGTATACCTTCTTTTCACTCTCCACTTCCCATCACAGAGAAATCCTCATTTGTATCTACAATACTATACTGTATGTGGTGCGTGGGTGGTATTGTAGAAAAACATACAAACACATAATTCAAGAAAACATGCAACACTAGCCCATGCTATAGGTTGACAAATAACACAAATTAAGCCATGAATCATTTCAAGGATGGTCACACACATCCTTGTTGTTGTCATTGCACAATTAACTGTGCTTCACGTATAATCTGTTGTTATTGGTCTTTTGACATTTCAGAGTTAGTTTGTATTATTGCAATGCAGACATAGAAACAAAGAAGACGTAACCATAGCATCCATTGACAAGCCTCTGTGCCGCCTCACATCAAACATTTATCACTTGCAAATTGTTTGTGTTGGACTGTTTTTCGACTAAGCTTGGCTGGTACTCTGCTGACAGGTGGACTGATTGAAGGTTTGTGGAAATGCATCAGAAAATAGCACAGTTGTGTAACAAATCAAAACCTAAGGAAAGGAAATCACAAAATGCTCTCCTGAGTGGCAGAGGCATAACAAGTCTTGTCACATGTGCTGTATATATACTTCTTTATTTTACAGAGTGATATGTTTTTCCCCAGATTGTTTTCTCACACAAAATATAAAAATAACTGAATCATTCAAAAGTATTTAAAGTACAATATTAACAGCAACTGGAAGTTAGAACCACATCTCTGCTTGTGTGAGGGTGTTTACCAAGTGACAAATGTTCTGTAAGAGTGTAGAGTAGATTGTGAGAATCAAATGCTCTTAAGCAGCTTGTCATTGTAATATACTCTGACAAAGACTGCAGAAAATAATGTCCTCAAAATGCTATTATGGCCTATGGAGATACAGTTGTGGCTCTCCTGCTTTCAAAAAGCCATTTTAAAATGGATGTCTTTCGGGTGTGAGGTATGACAGAGACAACTTAGCCTTTTCAGCTCAGACTCAGCAGTGTAGTTTTGAATCCTCTGGCTTGCATCCGAAGCAGACAGAAATATTCAATTCATATACACAGTGGAAATTGACTCTCAGAAATCAGGTCAAAAATGAGAAAAGAACATTGTGGAAAATAATATTGTGCTTCTATAAATGAGTCAAAGTGTAATATCGGAGTAGTCATTCCATCAAACTGCATTAGGGGATTTCACAGCAAGAAAAACATGACTCATTATTCCTGTTTCCTTAATATCGTTTCTTCTTATCTTTTCAAGGGGAAACAACACGGCAACCTGCTCAGACCAGACCACTCATGAAATCTCCTGAGGATCCTCTGAGCAAATGAACAACCAGCTCTTTTCCCCTCTGTCCAACATGGAAATTAACCTTGGTTCTAATCCCTAGTGGACAGACTGAAATACACCATGGACTTTAGGAGAAATCTCTGGACTGGTCTGATCTGCACCTAGTACTGTCTTACTGTCGAGACGCTGTTGTGGCCTCTTGGTACACTGTTTGCCAAGGTACAGTGGAGGACTTAGAGAAGCATACATTCTCTACCATGAGAATTCCTGCCACCACTGCCTGCCTCTGCCCTTTGCTGATCTGCCTGTGCTTTGTCCAGAGGAGTTATGGGACGTCCCAGCCCAGGTCCAACGTCAGAGCACCCAGGAACCAAACCAAACACCTAGAAGGAGAGAAGGACGTGCACCATCGGCCCAAGAGGGGCTGGATATGGAACCAGTTCTTCGTTTTAGAGGAACATATTGGACCAGAAATCCAGCATGTTGGAAAGGTATGCTATTCATCGTCTCCTTCAATGGCATTCATTTGATGTGAGGGATTTTCATGCAAAGAGGAAAACAGTAGGCCTACATATTGCACTCCGTAGGTGGTTTTGCATAATGCAAAGTCTATGATTGCAACTGTACCTGGTTGTGCATACAGTAGCAACAGCCGTTTGAGAACAATGTTGCACCAGGTTAAGTAAGACGTACATTTACGCTTAGAGCAATTTCCTTTCTTTTGGAAAAGATTTTGAGTTTATAGCTTTAATCTCTGTTTACTTTCAGCAAACATATATACATTTCTACTCCCTATGATAAATAATTCAAATGGGTAAGCTTATTATACAAAACACTGTATATACAGTTGAAGTCGGAAGTTTACATACACTTACAGTGGGGAGAACAAGTATTTGATACACTGTTGATTTTGCAGGTTTTCCCAACTTACAAGGCATGTAGAGGTCTGTAATTTTTATCATATGTACACTTCAACTGTGAGAGACGGAATGACATAAGTATTTGATACATCAGAAAAGCAGAACTTAATATTTGGTACAGAAACCTTTGTTTGCAATTACCGAGATCATACGTTTCCTGTAGTTCTTGACCAGGTTTGCACACACTGCAGCAGGGATTTTGGCCCACTCTTCCATACAGACCTTCTCCAGATCCTTCAGGTTTCGGGGCTGTCGCTGGGCAATATGAACTTTCAGCTCCCTCCAAAGATTTTCTATTGGGTTCAGGTCTGGAGACTGGCTAGGCCACTCCAGGACCTTGAGATGCTTCTTCCGGAGCCACTCCTTAGTTGCCCTGGCTGTGTGTTTCGGGTCGTTGTCATGCTGGAAGACCCAGCCACGACCCATCTTCAATGCTCTTACTGAGGGAAGGAGGTTGTTGGCCAAGATCTCGCGATACATGGCCCCATCCATCCTCCCCTCAATACGGTGCAGTCGTCCTGTCCCCTTTGCAAAAAAGCATCCCCAAAGAATGATGTTTCCACCTCCATGCTTCACGGTTGGGATGGTATTCTTGAGGTTGTACTCATCTTTCTTCTTCCTCCAAACACGGCGAGTGGAGTTTAGACCAAAAAGCTCTATTTTTGTCTCATCAGACCACATGACCTCCCATTCCTCCTCTGGATCATCCAGATGGTCATTGGCAAACTTCAGACCGGCCTGGACATGCGCTGGCTTGAGCAGGGGGACCTTGCGTGCGCTGCAGGATTTTAATCCATGACGGCGTAGTGTGTTACTAATGGTTTTCTTTGACACTGTGGTCCCAGCTCTCTTCAGGTCATTGACCAGGTCCTGACATGTAGTTCTGGGCTGATCCCTCACCTTCCTCATGATCATGGATGCCCCACGAGGTGAGATCTTGCATGGAGCCACAGACGGAGGGTGATTGAACGTCATCTTGAACTTCTTCCATTTTCTAATAATTGCGCCAACAGTTGTTGCCTTCTCACCAAGCTGCTTGCCTATTGTCCTGTAGCCCATCCCAGCCTTGTGCAGGTCTACAATTTTTTCCCTGATGTCCTTACACAGCCCCCTGGTCATGGCCATTGTGGAGAGGTTGGAGTCTGTTTGATTGAGTGTGTGGACAGGTGTATTTTATACAGGTAACGAGTTCAAACAGGTGCAGTTAATACAGGTAATGAGTGGAGAACAGGAGGGATTCTTAAAGAAAAACTAACAGGTCTGTGAGAGCTGGAATTCTTACTGGTGTGTAGGTGATCAAATACTTATGTCATGCAATAAAATGCAAATTAATTACTTAAAAATCATACAATGGGATTTTCTGGATTTTGTTTTAGATTCCGTCTCTCACAGTTGAAGTGTACCTATGATCAAAATTACAGACTACATGCTTTGTAAGTAGGAAAACCTGCAAAATCGGCAGTGTATCAAATACTTGTTCTCCCCACTGTAGGTTGGAGTCATTAAAACTAGATTTTCAACCACTCCACAAATTTCTAGTTAAAAAACTATAGCTTTGGCAAGTCGGTTAGGACATCTACTTTGTTCATGACACAAGTAATTTTTGTGTAACAATTGTTTCACTTATAATTCACTGTATCACAATTCCAGTGGTCAGAAGTTTACATACACTAAGTTGACTGTGCCTTTAAACAGCTTGGAAAATTCCAGAAAATGATGTCATGGCTTTAGAAACTTCTGATAGGCTAATTGACATAATTTGAATCAATTGGAGGTGTACCTGTGGATGTATTTCAAGGCCTACCTTCAAACTCAGTGCCTCTTTGCTTGACATCATGGGGAAATCAAAAGAAATCAGCCAAGAAATCAGCCAAAAATTGCAAATCAATCCCACAACAATAGCTGTGAAGATGCTGAAGGAAACAGGTACAAAAGTATCTATATCCACAGTAAAACAAATCGACAGAACCTAAAAGGCTGCTCAGCAAGGAAGAGGCCACTGCTCCAAAACTGCCATAAAAAAGCCAGGTCTATGGTTTGCAACTGCACATGGGGACAAAAATCGTACTTTATGGAGAAATGTCCTCTGGTCTGATGAAACAAAATTAGAACTGTTTGGCCATATTGACCATCATTATGTTTGGAGAAAAAGGGGGAGGCTTGCAAGCCGAAGAACACGATCCCAACCGTGAAGCACAGGGGTGGCCGAATCCTGTTGTTGAGGTGCTTTGCTGCAAGATAAAATAATAAATAAATAAACGATCACGAATATCCTACCAACGGGACACTGAAATATCCTATGTTTCACGGAATCGTGGCTGAATGACGACATGGATATTCATCTAGCGGGATATACACTGTACCGGCAAGATAGAACAGAAAACTCCGGTAAGATGAGGGGGGGCGGTCTGTGCATATTTGTAAACAACAGCTGATGCACAAAATCTAAGGAAGTCTCTAGATTTGCTCGCCTGAAGTAGATAAATTGCAGGCCCCACTACTTGCCTAGAGAGTTTTCAGCTATACTTTTCGTGGCTGTTTATGTACCACCACAGACACAGAGGCTGGCACGAAGACTGCACTCAGTCAGTTGTATAAGGAAATAAGCAAACAGGAAACCACTCACCAAGAGGCGGCGCTCCTAGTGGCAGGAGACTTTAATGCGGGGAAACTTAAATCAGTTCCACCAAATTTCTATCAACATGTTAAATGTGCAACCAGAGGGAAAACAATTCTAGATCACCTGTACTCCACACACAGAGACGCATACAAAGCTCTCCCTCGCCCTCCATTTGGTAAATCCGACCACAACTCTATCCTCCTGATTTCTGCTTACAAGCACAAATTAAAGCAGGAAGCACCAGTGTCTCGGTCTATAAAAAAAGTGGTCAGATGGAGCAGATGCTAAACTACAGGACTGTTTTGCTACCAAAGACTGGAACATGTTCCGGGATTCTTCTGATGGTTTTGAGGGGTACACCACATCAGTCATTGGCTTTATCAATAAGTGCATCGAGGACGTCGTCCCCACAGTGACTGTACGTACATACCCCAAACAGAAGCCATGGATTACAGGCAACATTCGCACTGAGCTAAAGGGTAGAGCTGCCGCTTTCAAGGTGTGGGACTCTAACCGGGAAGCTTACAAGAAATCCTGCGACGAACCATCAAACAGGCAAAGCGTCAATATAGGGCTAAGATTGAATCACTCTATACCAGCTCCAACGCTCATTTTATGTGACAGGGCTTGCAAATTATTACAGACTACAAAGGGAAGCACAGCCGCGAGCGGCCCAGTGACACGAGCCTACCAGATGAGCTGAATCACTTCTATGTTCGCTTCGAGGCAAGCAACACTGAGGCATGATTGAGAGCATCAGCTTTTCCGGACAACTGTGTGGTCAACATACACAAGGCTGTGAGGCCAGATGGATTACCAGGACGTGTGCTCCGGGCATGTGCTGACCAACTGGCAGGTGTCTTCACTGACATTTCCAACATGTGCCTGATTGAGTCTGTAATACCTACATGTTTCAAGCAGACCACCATAGTCCCTGTGCCCAAGAACACAAAGGCAACCTGCCTAAATGACTACAGACCCGTAGCACTCACGTCCGTAGCCATGAAGTGCTTTGAAAGGTTGGTAATGGCTCACATCAACACCATAATCCCAGACACCCTAGACCCACTCCAGTTTACATACTGCCCAAACAGATCCACAGATGATGCAATCTCTATTGCACTCCACACTGCCCTTTCCCATCTGGACAAAAGGAACACTTTCGTGAGAATGCTGTTCATTGACTACAGCTCAGTGTTCAACACCATAGTACCCTCAAAGCTCATCACTAAGCTAAGGATCCTGGGACTAAACACCTCCCTCTGCAACTGGATCCTGGACTTCCTGATGGGCCGCCCCTAGGTGGTGAGGGTAGGTAGCAACACATCTGCCACGCTTACCCTCAACACTGGAGCTCCACAGGGGTGCGTGTTTAGTCCCCTCCTGTACTCCCTGTTCACCCACAACTGCATGAGTGTATATATACTTCTGACCCACTGGGAATTTCATGAAAGAAATACAAACTCTTATAAACTCTAAAAACTATTATTCTGACATTTCACATTCTTAAAATAAGTTATGATCCTAACTGACCTAAGACAGTGAATTTTTGCTTGGATTAAATGTTAGGAATTGTGAAAAACTGAGTTTAAATGTATTTGGCTAAGCTGTATGTAAACCTCCGTAAACTGTGCATACAGTACCAGTCAAAAATTTGGACACACTGACTCATTCCAATGGTTTTTCTTTATTTTTACTATTTTCTACATTGTAAAATAATAGCGAAAACATCTTAATGTTAAAAACTATGAAACAACACAAGAGTGTGCAAAGCTATCATCAAGGCAAAGGGTGGCTACTTTGAAGAATCTCACATATAACATATATTTGATTTGTTTAACACTTTTTGGGTTACTACATGATTCAATGGGTGCTATTTCACAGTTTTGATGTTTTCACTATTATTCTACAGTGTAGAAATTTGTACAAAAAATATAGAAAAACCTTTGAATGAGTAGGTGTGTCCAAACTTTTGACCTGTACTGTATGTGAATAAATCATTTTCTCTATGAATATGAATGGACATTTTTGTTGTTGTGATAAATTGGAAAAATTGTTTGTATGGTCATGGTCAGGGTAATTAATCCTTATTGAATGCGTAAATATGCCAACATTAGGGACTGAAAGCAGTGTTACCTAACTGCTTTATTATACAGCTTACCACAGGAGCCACGTCTAGTGATATTGTCTAGCAGTGGCTTCTTGAAATGCAGAAGTTATAGCAGGTGAACTAATCCACTGTGACACTGACATTGTATGACATTGACACTATGTATCAAAGGTGAGGGTTAAACTGGGGCTTGTGGGACATGTGGGATGAAAGGCTGGTAAGAGATGGCTCCAATGAATAATCCACACACACACACACACAGAGACATACATCCCCTGAGGGGGTGGACTGAGAGCTCACGTCACTCTCCTCAAAGATGCTGTGACAGTTGAAGTTTCATCTTCCACTGAGATGGCAACTTTTTAGGTGTTGATTTGGCAATGAGGGAAACATCAGACAATTAAGTATCATGTAGCCATTCTCAACAGCACATATGCCTACATGTATCAGCTTGATGAGTTACAGTGGGCACCACAGATCAATATGATCAGTAGAAAGTGGGATGTATTTAAATGTTGGCCAACACTTTATGACCCCATTGTTTAGACTGAAAGTCTTTCAGTGTAATACGTAAATATGTATTTTTAAATTGCTTTTGGGACAGGTGAACCTAAAGCGGATTTATTCCTGATGCAGACACTGTCACTGTCCTGCATATTTTGCACATTTCCAAAGTCCACACAGACATTTCTCTGCCTCCTGTCTCCCCTTAGAGGCTCAGTCAGGATGGAGTACAAATAGTGCAGTCCAGACCTAGACAGACCTGTCCTAGAAAACTGTGCTGTACTTTTCACAGATTCAGATGTGTCAGAGTGATGAATGGATAAACCAAATATTTTTATCTGAATGATCCCAACTCTGCTCTGCTATGACTAGTTAGCTATATAGCCTTCTCCTTCATCACAGCTACTGTAGACACTGAGTGTACAAAACATTAGGAACACCTTCCTAATATTGAGTTGCACTTTTTACCCTCAGAACAGTTTCAGTTCGTTGGGACATGGACTCTAAAAGGTGTCGAAAGCTGTGTCAAGTTGGCTGGTAGTGGACCTCTACTCTGAATAGCACATACCATCTCATCCCACAGATTCTCAATTGGATTGAGATCTGGTGACTGGGCATTACATTGCAGTAAGCTGAATTCACTTTCATGTTTGTGAAACCATTCCTGGACAATCCTACGCTTGTGGCATGGGGCATTATCCTGCGGATGTTTTTAAGATGGATACACTGCTGCCATGAAGGGATGCACCTGATTGGCAATGATGTTCAGATATCCTGTGGCATTCAAACATTGATCCACTTTTATCAAGGGGCCCTGTGTGCCATGAAAACACACCCCACAACATCACACCACCAGCAGTTTACAATGTTGACATGAGGCATGATGGATGCATGCACTCATGTGGTTTACTCCTTACCCTAGTCCTCCCATCAGCGTGAAACAGCAGGAATCGAGATTCATCAGACCAGGGAATGTTTTTCCAATTCTCCAGTGGCTAGTGTTTTCGTTCCTTAGCCCACTGCATCGCAGTTTCTTGTTATTTGCTGAAAGAAGTGGAACTCTGTAAGGTTGTCGCCTGCCATACCCAAATCGTGTTAAGGTACGACGAGTTATGCATTCTTTTATGGGTCTTTGGGCACCAATATTGTACTTGACTGTTAGTTGACTAACCATAGTCCTTCTGTTGTTCTGCGCAAGTCCTTTCAGCCTCCTTTGTCCTCTTTCGTCAATGACCCATTTTCGACCACTGGCCTAACGTTGGCTGGATGTCCTTTGGGTGGTGGACCATTCTTGATACACACAGGAAACTGTTGAGTGTGAAAAACCCAGCAGCGTTGCAGTTCTTGACACACTCAAACCAGTGCGCCTGGCACCTACTACCATACCTCTTTCAAAGGGACTTACATGTTGCCCAGTCACCCTCTGAATGGCACACATACACAATCCATGTCTCAATTGTCTCAAGGCATAAAAATCCTTCTTTAACAAGTCTCCTTCCCTTCATCTACACTGATTGAAGTGGATTTAACAAGTGACATCAATAAAGGATCATAGCTTTCACCTGGATTCACCTGTCATGGAAAGAGCAGGTATTCCTAATGTTTTGTACACTCACTGTATATTGTAGCTAGCTGTTCCCTGTATCGGCTAGACATGTACTGCACACTGATTGTTGAAACTACCCTTGCTTTCCTCTGATTTAGATTACAGGTTACAACCCCAGTCCACAGGCATCCCAACCTCTTATCAACCAATGGATTTGACGTGTGTTTGGTGCAGCAGAGGCCAGAGAAGGTTGATACAGCAGAGTAGCGTTCGTACTGCCGAGTCTCTCAGGCAGCTGCTAGTACCGTCACCTCTCACTGTGTGAGATTGTATGATTAAAATATCCCTTATCAGACCTCAGAGACAAAGATTACATCAAACCCTTCACCCTGGTTCACTAATGGCAAATTACTAAAACTTGGTGTACCCCCCCAATTTATAAAAGAATCTTGTCAGTGAGCTCTTGCTGCAGCATAAAATTGACCTTTCCATCATCGTGCTTCGTGTAATTTGTGGTTAGCAGAGGGGGCAGGGTCCTGATTGAATCAGGGTTCTTGGAGCGTAGGCAGTTTATCAGCCTCTGTACAAGCCTCTACCAGTGAACTTGGCAGTGTATGTGCAGACAGTTCCATGTCATTATTTAAGTGCATTCTAAATGGCATCATTATGAATATGTGTCCTCAGGTTGAAATTCAAACAAATCCCACGATAGACATGTGTAGGCTGCCTCCCGAGTGGCGCAGTGGTCTAAGGCACTGTGCTAGCTGTACCACTAGAGATCCTGGTTCGAGTCCAGGCTCTGTCGTAACCGGCCGACACCGGGAGACCCATGGGGCGGTGCACAATTGTCCCAGTTTCTCCCGGGTTAGGGGAGGGTTTGGCCGGCCGGGATGTCCTTGTCCCATCGCGCTCTAGCGAGTCCTGTGGCGGGCCGGGCACAATGCAAGCTGACTTTGGTTGTATTGTGTTTCCTCCGACACATTGGTGCTTCCGGGTTAAGCGGACATTGTATCAAGAAGCAGTGCGGCTTGGCTGGGTTGTGTTTCAGAGAACGCACGCCTCTCCCGAGTCCGTATAGGAGTAGCAACTACCACTTGGAAACCACGAAAAAATGTGTAGGCTATGCGGTGTCTTTTTTGCGAACAAGGCTACTGCCTCTGTGCATACTGCACACTTGCTTCTTATTTTAAAACTGCTTCTAAAACTGGAAGCATCTTTGCCCGTTAGAGTCTATTACTGGTTGTAGTAGTAGGATTTTACAGTAGGATCTTACAGTATAGCAACTGAGCCTGTTCTTCTTTCCTATAGATATGGCATTTTCCCTTGTAGGACATTTTATGAAGAAAAGGCATGCCAAGCCCAATAACTACTTCTTACACAAAGAGAGACATGAAACGCACCATATGGAAAAAGTGGACAGCAGACACATAGCCTGCACATATCATGAAATCATATCGTGCTCTGCATCTCTTCTGCAACCAGGCCCTTGGTGATGTATTACCACAGTGGCTAGTTCCATATATTTATGTATCTATCTATTCCCCCCATAGCTCCCAGACAGAGAAATGTTTTGTTATTTTATCTCTTTAAAAACGCAGGGCCTAGGGTAAGCACCAGTCATGAGCTGTAAACCCATTACCCTGCTAGTGAATAAAGGCACCATAGCGAAAGATAAACGAATGCTACTCCGTCACTGCAGGCAGGATATTCTGTGAGTGAAAGTAGTGTCATGGGCCAGTGTAAATGCTTGCGTTGGCCCAAACTTGCTGAGAACATCACAGCAGTTCCACCCACTTCCACTATATGACAACATCAGCCTTGGATTCATATGTACATTCAACCTACTTTGTACTAAGCAATAATGTGTATTACTGTGTAGTAGCCTAGTACACTGTATTTTGGAGAGTCCTAAGCGGACAATAAAGACAACTACTTAGCCTACATGTGGTAAATCTGATCCTCTGTTGGTTTGTATTGGTCTTCTCTCTGTGAATCTGCAGCAGTAATATCTTGGAAACTCTCCATGTGATTCTGTAGCAAACAGGGTTGCTGTGTGTACCCTCTTCAGGCATGGGAAGAGGCATGGAGGTGAACACTGTCTTAGCTAATTGCTCTCTGCTCAGGGATTACACTCACTGCCAAGAATTAAGAGCAGTGTGTGTGTGTGTGTGTGTGTGTGTGTGTGTGTGTGTGTGTGTGTGTCGTGTGTGGCGTGTGTGGCGTGTGTGTGTGTGAAGGGTTGAAGGCGGAGGCAACAAAAATCAATACACTGAGGAATATATAAAATAAAGCGTTAGGATTGTAACTGCCAGCAGCTTCTGGCATCATTCTTCATTCAGAACATTTCCCCTCAGTGTCTGTAGAGAAATAGCATTCTCCCGAAGAGCAAACACTTGCATTCATGATAGGGCAACTGACTTGGCTGGCCAGTTGTGTTCTTATACAGATTATGCAAGCCAGCTCCCACAGCTTTGGTGCTGTCAAGGGATTCACAGTTTTTCTTTAATGGTTTGTTATCCTTCATTCACTTCCCTCCTTACAGAAATCCCTACAGGTTCTGCACCACAGGTGTCTGAAGACATGGAGGCTATAGGTGCATCCCAATCATTTCTCCTTCCTCCTGAAGTGTGCACTTGTTTACTACGCCCCACAAATATAAAAGCATTAGATTGGTGAAGGCATGGGCTTGAGGAAGTTTCTGTATACCTTTACTTTCCTTTCAAATCTCTGAGGGGAAATTAACAAGTGCACACTTTGGGAGAAAGGAGAGATTATTGGGATACAGCCCATGTTCTGGCGTATTGTAACGAATGGAGACGTCCTATTTTGTTGGCTATATTTATTATATTCCATCTGATCCATTTTAAAGCTAATGGGGTGTTTGACACCTGTCTCAAACAACCTATCACCCCACATTCAGTGTTTAAGTGTTTGTAAAAACACATTTACCAGACACGGCAGGCACAAGGCCAAAATACTTAGGCGACATGTCAACAAAGTACAACAAATTTATTTTGCAGTGATGGATGCAACTCAGTGTAGCACGACTAATCCCGATAGAGCTGGATTAACCTGTTTGAATGAGTAAGTGTTCTGCGCCCCCAGTGTTTTATTCATATTTTACACATTGCATTGACTTTGTTCTGCTAGGCTACCAAGGGAAATACATCAGCCCCAAAATGTCAAGGCAGCTTCTTGTCTTCTTCCTCTTTTTTTGAAAGTTCTACAACAGAGTTTTTCTTTACAGTACCAGTCATGAGTTTGGACGCACCTTCTAATTCAAGGGTTTTTCTTTATTTTTACTCTTTTCTACATTGTAGAATAATAGTGAAGAAAACTATGAAATAACTATGAAATAACACACAAGGAATCATGTAGTAACCAAAAAAGTGTTAAACAAATCAAAATATATTTTATAATTGAGATTCTTCAAAGTAGCCAACCTTTGCCTTAATGACAGCTTTGCACACTATTGGCATTTTCTCAACCAGCTTCATGAGGAATGCTTTTCCAACAGTCTAGAAGGAGTTCCCACATATGCTGAGCGGGTCATCTGGTCATCTGATGCAGCACCCCATCACTCCATAGTCCCACTAAGCGCAAACCAGATGGGATGGTGTATCGCTGCAGAATGCTGTGGTAGCCTTGCCTTGAATTAAAAATAAATCACAGACAGTGTCACCAGCAAAGCATCCCCCACATCATCACACCTTCTCCTCCATGCTTCACGGTGGGAACCACAGCAATGCGGAAGTCATCCGTTCAACTACTCTGCGTCTCACAAAGACATGGCGGTTGGAAACGAAAATCAAACATTTGGACTCATCAGACCAAAGAACAGACTTCCACCAGTCTAATGTCCATTGCTCGTGTTTCTTGGCCCAAGCATGACTCTTCTTATTATTGGTGTCCTTTAGTAGTGGTCTCTCTGCAGCAATTCGACCATGAAGGCCTGATTCACACAGTCTATGTTGAGATGTGTCTGTTATTTGAACTCCATGAAGAATTTATTTGGGCTGCAATTTCTGAGGCAGTTAAATCTAATGAACTTACCCTCTGCATCAGAGGTAACTATGCGTCTTCTTTTCCTGTGGCGGTCCTCATGAGAGCCAGTTTCCTCCTAGAGCTTGATGGTTTTTGCGACTGCACTTGAAGAAACTTTAAATGTTCCGCAATGACTGACCTTCATGTCTTAAAGTAATGATGGGCTGTCGATTCTCTTTGCTAATTTGAGCTGTTCTTGCCATGATATGGACTTGGTCTTTTACCAAATGGGGATATCTTCTGTATACCCCCCTATCTTGTCACAACACAACTGATTGGCTCAAACTTATTAAGAAGGAAAGAAATTCCACAAATTAACTTTTAACAAGGCACACCTGTTAATTGAAAGACATGCAGGTGACTACCTCATGAAGCTGTTTGAGAGAATGCCAAGAGTGTGCAAAGGTGTCATCAAGGCAAAGGAAGGTGTCACGCCCTGACCTTAGATACCTGTTTTCTACATATTTTGGTTAGGTCAGGGTGTGACTGGGGTGAGTACTCTAGTTTTTTTGTATGTCTAGGGGGTTTTGTATGTCTAGGTTTTTTGAATGTCTAGGGGTTTTGTATGTCTATGTTGGCCTGATATAGTTCCCAATCAGAGACAGCTGTTTATCGTTGTCTCTGATTGGAGATCATATTCAGGCAGGCCTTTTTCCCACTTTCTGGTGTGGGGTCTTGTCTATGTGTAGTTGCCTGTCAGCACTACATTGTATAGCTTCACGGTTCGTTTGTTATTTTGTTATTTTGTTATTTTGTTAGTTTGTTAGTTTGTTAGTTTGTTAGTTTGTTCAGTGTTCATTCTTTTAATAAAGAGAATGTACACATACCACATTGCGACTTGGTCTCCTTCATACGACGAACGTGACAGAAGGCTAGTTTGAAGAATTTCAAATAGAAAATATATATTTTTGGGGTTGCTACCTGATTCCATATGTGTTATTTCATAGTTTTGATGTCTTCACTATTATTTTACAATGTATAAAGTAGTAAATATAAAGAAAAACCCTTGAATGAGTAGTTATGTCCAAACCTTTGACTGGTACTGTAGATGATATATATATTTCACTGGTCAACCCCAAAGCCAACACTTACTTTGGTCTCTTTCCTTCCAGTTCTCTGCTGCCAATGACTGGAACGAATTGCAAATATCACTGAAGATGGAGTCTTATATCTCCCTCTCTAACTTTAAGCATCAGCTGTCTGAAAAGCTATATATATACTGTATATACGTCCTATTTTGTTTGCTATATTTATGACATTCCATCTGATTAATTTTAAAGCTAATGGGGTGTTTCACACCTGTCTCAAACAACCTATCACCCCACATTCAGTGTTTAAGTGTTTGTAAAAACACATTTACCAGACACGGCAGGCACGAGGCAAAAATACTTAGGCGACATGTCAACAAAGTACATATATATGTGTGTGTATGTATTATCCTAATACCAAAGAATTGAGGAGTGTGGATTGTCGTAGAATAATGCAGTTTGCATGTGAGATGTCAGACAACAATTGTTAAGGTTTTCCAATCGTTGGTGTAGCAGGGAATTCCCCATAACATATTTGTATGAATTAGTCATGTCTACACTACAAACAGAAAAAACACGGTGGTATGGTATGCAGTGATACCTATCTGAAATGTCCTTTAACTGTGTTGTTCATTGCAGAAATAGTCAGGTCCCAGGCTACTTGTCGGCCTTCACTAACAATCTGTAACATTCCTCTGTGGTAAACCTTTAAAGGATGATTGTCACTTCCATTTGAAATCCTTAGTTCCTCCTCTAAACTGACGAGGCTAGAATATACCTCAACCCTGATGAGGTGACTATACCTGTGTATTGTTTTCTATGTTCACATGAGTATTGTAACATATATTCCTTTCCAGCTGCACTCCAACTCAGACAAAGGAGATGGCTCAGTCAGATACCTGCTGTCTGGAGAGGAGGCTGGTACTATATTTGTCATCGATGAGGTCACAGGGGACATCCATGCCACCAAGAGCCTGGATCGGGAGAAGAAAGGCCAGTATGTCTTACATGCCCAGGCCATCGATCGTTACACCAACAGATCTCTAGAGCCAGAGTCTGAATTCATTATCAAGGTCCAGGATGTCAATGACAACGCGCCCAAGTTTCCAGATGGCCCGTTTGCTGCTGCTGTTCCCGAGATGGCCGACGTTGGTAAGGTCGAATACTGAGAACATACTTTTAATACGCTGGGTACACTTGACTGGAGGCAGCCAGCTTTGTACCCTGACTGTGAGACCAGTCACACTATTAGCTGAGTCATCAGTATTGTTGCAGATCCCTGCTGCATCACAGAGGCAGTCAGGCATTGATGCACAACTCTGTAAATGGATTTTGATGGTCCCGATACAGGATTTTGATTAATTGGGAAATCATGGATTTTTGACCGCACTTTATGCAATACAGAAACACTCTGTGGTATTTTTTGCACATAGTTTTACAGTAAGAAAACCATGACAGTATAGTGAGTTGTGCTACAGTATGTAAATGTGGTTTGTACTGTAATCATGGCACATTGTACTTTAGTTGTATGGTTTTGTGTGGAAATGCACTACTGATATAACCTTTCCTTCCATGCAGGCACATCAGTGTTTCAGGTCACAGCCACAGACGCAGACGACCCCACCTATGGGAACAGTGCCAAGATTGTTTATAGCATACTGCAGGGACAGCCTTACTTCTCTGTGGATCCTAAAACCGGTGAGCCAACCAGCCTTTTACTTTACTGCAATATAACGCTGCATGTGTGAATTGTTTCTGCCAAGTGATAAAATAGCTTTGTTCTATTATGTTTTATTGGTTGATAGTTTCACCTTCATTTAACCACGTAGGCCAGTTGAGAACAAGTTTTCATTTACAACTGCGACCTGGCCACGATAAAGCAAAGCAGTGTGACAAAAACAACAACACAGAGTTACACATGAACAAACATACAGTCAATAACACAATAGAAAATGTACAGTGTGTGCAAATGTAGAAGAGTTGGGAGGTAAGCCAATAAATAGGTCTTAGAGGCAAAATAATTACAATTTAGCATGAACACTGGAGTGATAGATGTGCAGATGATGATGTGCAAGTAGAGATACTGGGGTGCAAAAGAGCAAGAGGATAAATACCAATATGGGGATGAGGTAGTTGGATGTGCTTGATAACAGATTGGAAGTGTACAGGTACTGTGATCGGTAAGCTTTTCTGACAGCTGATGCTTAAAGTTAGAGAGGGAGATATAAGACTCCAGCTTTAGTGATTTTTCCAATTCCTTCCAGTCATTGGCAGCAGAGAACTGGAAGGAAAGGCGACCAAAGGAAGTGTTGGCTTGTGGATGACCAGTGAAATATACTTGCTGGAGCGCGTGCTACGGGTGGGTGTTGCTATGGTGACCAGTGAGCTGAGATAAGGCGGGGCTTTACCTAGCATAAAGTTATAGATGACCTGGAGCCAGTGGGTCCGGCACTGAATGTGAAGCGAGGGCCAGCCAACGAGAGCATACAGGTCGCAGTGTTGGGTAGTATATGGGGCTTTGGTGACAAAACGGATGGCACTGTGATAGACTACATCCAATTTGCTGAGTAGAGTGTTGGAGGCTATTTTGTAAATGACATCGCCAAATTCGAGGATCGGTAGGATAGTCAGTTTTACGAGGGTATGTTTGGCAGCATGAGTGAACGAGGCTTTGTTGTGAAATAGGAAGCCGATTCTAGATTTAATTTAGGATTGGAGATGCTTAATGTGGGTCTGGAAGGGAGAGTTTACAGTCTAACCAGACACCTAGGTATTTGTAGTTTTCAGAAGTCAGAACCGTCCAGAGTAGTAATGCTAGTTGGGCGGGAGGGTGCGGGTAGCAATCGGTTGAAGAGCATGCACTTAGCTTGATTTGCATTTAAAAGCAGTTGGATGCCACGGAAGGAGTGTTGTATGGCATTGAAGCTCATTTGGAGGTTTGTTAGCACAGTGTCCAAAGAGGGCAAAATGTATACTGAATGATGTCATTCAGAGAATGGATCAGAGAATCACCAGCAGCAAGAGCGACATCATTGATATATACAGAGAAAAGAGTCAGCCCGAGAATTGAACCCTGTGGCACCCCTATAGAGACTGCCACAGGTCCAGACAACAGGCCCTCCGATTTCACACACTGAACTCTATCTGATAAGTAGTTGGTGAACAAAGCGAGGCAGTCATTTGAGAAGTCAAGGCTATTTATTCTGCCGATAAGAATGTGGTGATTGACAGAGTCGAACACCTTGGCCAGGTCGATGAAGATGGGTGCACAGAACTGTATTTTATCGATGGCGGTTATGATATCGTTTAGGACCTTGAGTGTGGCTGAGGTGCACCCATGCCCAGCTCAGAAACCAGATTGCATAGTGGAGAAGGTATGGTGGGAATCAAAATGGTCGGTGAGCTGTTTGTTAACTTGGCTTTCGAAGACTTTAGAAAGGAAAGGATGGATGTAGGTCTGTAATAGTTTGGGTCTAGAGTGTCTCCCCCTTTGGAGAGGGGGAATGATTGCGGCAGCTTTCCAATCTTTGCGGATCTCAAACGATAAGAAAGAGAGGTTGAGTAGGCTAGAAATAGGGGTTGCAACAATTTTGGCTGTTAATTTTAGAAAGAGAGGGTTCAGATTGTCTAGCCCAACTGATTTGTAGAGATCCAGATTTTGCAGCTCTTTCAGAACATCTGCTGTCTGGATTTGGGTGAAGGAGAAGAGGAGGAGGCTTGTGCAAGTTGCTGCAGAGGGTGCTGAGATGTTAGCCGAGGTAGTGGTAGCCAGGTGGAAGGCATGGCCAGCCTTAGAAAAATGCTTATAGATATTATGAGGATGTTTAACAACACTGCTGATTACAGAGGCAATAACTCAAATTGTGTCTAGTTTTAGAGATGGCTGCGGGTTTGAATTGGTCACAATAAATGACAAAGTCGAGGGGAAAACACAGCAAGAGCATGCCTGTCTTGAAAGCTAGAATCCTTCATGGCGATATTTTGGTATACAAAGTGCTATGTGAACGTCACAGGATCCAGTACCTTTAAGTGCCAGAAAGCCCCATCCATCTGCTCTTTGCTACCACTCTGTCAGCAGACCTGACTTGAAGTGTCAGGTTTCACACCCTAAATTTGGGACACGGCATATTAAAGGTTACAGTCTGCCGATTTCAGCAATCGTGGGTTCATCTCACTGTGATATTCTCAGCCAGATTTAGAGCAACATGAAAAAATACTAAATACTTTTGTAAAATTTAAGCCAAACCATGTTCTTCTGGTCCCTGAGGGACTAAATCACTTTTTGCGCAAAGCTGAAGTTGTAACAAGTCTGCAGACATTGGCATCTCTGCGTGATTCAGAGGAGGCTTCGCAGAAAATACTCTGTTGTCAGTTATATGAAATGGTGCCAAATTTTTACTGTAACGGCTTTCTTCCTGGGAAAGAGAGGACCAAAGCGCAGGGTGGTGAGTGTTCATCTTCTTTAATAATAAATCCCAACTGAACACTTCAAATTACAAAACAACAAATGTGAAAATCGAAAACAGTCCTATCTGGTGCATAGACACAAAGACAGGAAACAATCACCCACAAACCCCAACACAAAACAAGCTACCTAAATATGGTTCCCAATCAGAGACAATGACTAACACCTGCCTCTGATTGAGAACCATATCAGGCCAAACACAGAAACAGACAAACTAGACACACAACATAGAATGCCCACCCAGCTCACGTCCTGACCAACACTAAATCTAGGAAAACACACAAGAACTATGGTCAGAACGTGACAGCACCCCCCCCCCCTCCCCCAGGGTGCGGACTCCGACCGCACAACCTAAACCTATAGGGGAGGGTCTGGGTGGGCATCTGTCCGCGGTGGCGGCTCTGGCGCTTAGTCCACCTCCTTAGCGTCCTTTGAGTGGCGACCCTCGCCGCCGACCTTGCCCTAGGAACCCTAACAAAGGGCCCCACTGGACTGAGGGGTAGCTCGGGACTGAGGGGTAGCTCGGGACTGAGGGGTAGCTCGGGACTGAGGGGTAGCTCAGGACTGAGGGGTAGCTCAGGCTGACTGACGGCTCTGGCAGCTCCTGGCTGACTGACGGCTCTGGCAGCTCCTGGCTGACTGACGGCTCTGGCAGCTCCAGGCTGACTGACAGGTCTGGCAGCTCCTGGCTGACTGACGGCTCTGGCAGCTCCTGGCTGACTGACGGCTCTGCCGGCTCTGGACAGACGGGAGACTTTAGCGGCACTGGACAGACGGGAGTCTCTAGCGGCTCTGGACAGACGGGAGACTCTAGCGGCTCTGGACAGACGGGAGACTCTAGCGGCTCTGGACAGACGGGAGAATCTGACGGCGCTGGAGAGACGGGAGACTCTAGCAGTTCTGGACAGACGGGCAGCTCAGGCGGCGCTGGGCAGACTGGAGACTCCGGCAACGCTGGAGAGGAGGAAGGCTCTGGCAGCGCTGGACAGAGGGGCACTGGCGCCTCTCGACTGAGGGGCTTGGCAGATCCTGGCTGAATGGCGGCTCTGGCAGATCCTGGCTGACTGGCGGCTCTGGAAGATCCTGGCTGACTGGCGGCTCTGGAAGATCCTGGCTGACTGGCGGCTCTGGAGGCTCCATGCTGACTGCCGGCTCTGGAGGCTCCATGCTGACTGCCGGCTCTGGAGGCTCCATGCTGACTGCCGGCTCTGGCGGCTCCATGCTGACTGCCGGCTCTGCCGGCTCTGGACAGTCGGGAGACTCTAGAGGCTCTGGACAGACGGGAGACTCTAGCGGCTCTGGACAGATGGGAGACTCTAGCGGCTCTGGACAGACGGGAGACTCTAGCGGCTCTGGACAGACGGGAGACTCTAGCGGCTCTGGACAGGCGGGAGACTCTAGCGGCTCTGGACAGACGGGAGACTCTAGCGGCTCTGGACAGACGGGAGAATCTTACGGCGCTGGAGAGACGGGAGACTCTAGCAGCTCTGGACAGACGGGCAGCTCAGGTGGCGCTGGGCAGACGGCCAGCTCAGGCGGTGCTGGGCAGACTGGAGACTCCGGCAATGCCCACCCAGCTCACGTCCTGACCAACACTAAAACAAGGAAAACACACAAGAACTATGGTCAGAACGTGACATGTACTATGATTATATTTGTTTTACAGTGATAAGAAAGGTGAAATCTAATAGGATGTCATTAACTATTTGATTGTTACTTTATTTAGAAATCATTTATCTTCCTCTTCCCCCACTTTTGTTGAATAGAAAATCATTTGATATGATTTGTACTATTTCAATAATACTTGCACTATGTACTTGAGCTTGTATCCTCAAAAGTAAGAACACCTCAGCAATTTATAAATATTTTTACCAAAAAGGTGAGTCCCAGACCTTTCTAGAACTATGCAGCATTACTAGTTATTGTTTATGGCCATCTCATAAAAATATACATTATTTGAGTTATGTTTATTTAGATGGAAATCTACATTTTGCAGTAACGTTCAAGATGTTTATCAAAAAGGTATCAAGTATCAAAGGGATACCTGTCCACTGTTCTGAGTCTAGCATTCTTAATCCCCCATCCTCTCATTGTAAAAAAGGCTCTCAGACATCTTGTTATTTGCATTGAAGACTGAAGAGACATTTTTTAAAAGCCTAGAATAATTTTTTTAAACATCCACCCATGACCAAATACATTTTCTGTAAGGATGCTTTTCAAAGGATTTGACTCAATATCAATAGAGTTAGTTTAAAAATGACTAAATGTTTGTGGCTGTGGTGTGTGTCTGGGAAAGCGTGTGTGCGTGCGTGTGTGTGACAGCGATACAGTATATATACACAGAACAAAAATATAAACGCAACATGCAACAGTTTGAAATATGCAATTTGAAAACATGCAGTCAATGCAGTCAATTTAAATATATATATTTTTTAAAGTGGGTGCGTGGATCAGAAAACCAGTCAGTATCTGGTGTGACCACCATTTGCCTCATGCAGCGTGACACATCTCCTTCGCATAGAGTTGATCAAGTTGTTGATTGTGGCCTGTGGAATGTTGCCCCAGTCCTCTTTAATAGCTGTGCTAAGTTGCTGGATATTGGCGGGAACTGGAACATGCTGTCGCACACGTCATTCCGGAGCATCCCAAACAGGCTCAATGGTTAAAATGTCTTTTGAGTATGCAAGCCATGGAAGAACTGGGACATTTCGGCTTCCAGGAATTGTGTAAAGATCCTTGCGATATGGGATCGTGCGTTATCATGCTGAACCATGAGGTGATGGCAGCGGATGAATGGCACGCCAATGGGCCTCAGGATCTTGTCACAATATCTCTGTGCATTCAAATTGCCATCGATAAAATGCAATTGTGTTTGTTGACGGTAGATTATGCCTTCCAATACCATAACCACACTGCCCCCATGGGGCACTCTGTTCACAACGTTGACATCAAAAACCGCTCGCCCACATGACACCATACACGCTGGCATTTGAAACAGCGATTAATCCATGAAGAGCACACTTCTCCAGCGGGAAAGTAGCCAGCGAAGGTAAGAATTTGCCCACTGATGTTGGTTACGACGCCAAATTGCAGTCATGTCAAGACCCTGGTGAGGACAACGAGCACCCAGATGAGCTTCCCTGAGATGGTTTCTGACAGTTTGCAAAGAAAATCTTCAGTTGTTTCATCAGCTGTCCGGGTGACTGGTCTCGGACGATCTCGCAGGTGAAGAAGCTGGATCTGGAGGTCCTGGGCTGGCGTGGTTACATATGGTCTGCGGTTGTGAGGCCGGTTGGACATAATGCCAAATTCTCTATAACGACATTGGAGGCAGTTTATGGTATAGGAATTAACATTAAATTCTCTGGCAACCGCTCTGGTGGACATTCCTGCAGCCAGCATGCCAATTGCACAATCCCTCAAAACGTGGGCCACCTGTGGCATTGGGTTGTGTGACAAAACTGCACATTCTAGAGTGGCCTTTTATTGTCCCCAGCACAAGGTGCACCTGTGTAATGATCATGCTGTTTAATCAGCTTCTCGATATGTCACACCTGTTAGGTGGATAGCTTATCTTGGTAGAAATGCTCACTAACAGGGATGTAAACAAATATAGCTAAAGAGAACAAAGTGTAAAGATGGAGATAAGTGGATGTCTTTGCTTGAACAGTATTTCAATGTGTTTCAAGAAAGCAGAGGGAATCTGGCAGTAAGACTATTGTGACACTGTAGTATGTATCATCTGTCAACACTCAAGATGATGGTCCTAGCCATGTTCTGGTCACATATGCTGAAGTGCTATTGACACACATCGACCACATATCATGAATGCAACCATGCAACAGGATTGCCATTATGATGGGTCTAGTTTTGTCATTTTATCATATTAACAGTAGGTTTCGTTGATGTCTGTGTTGCACTGCTCGGCTACTTGAGAGAGTGGTCCTGATGTAAGGCGTAGCTGAACCCTGGCTAGGTTTAACTGTAGGGGGTGCAGTTCTGTCATTATACTGTATATTTGATAAAGGTCCATGTTGCATTGCTTGGCTACATGAGTGAGTGGTGCTGATTTTGATTTGAGGCATAGCTTTGAAGTAGCCTGGCTGGATTGTGACTGTTCCAGCTGCAGTGCATCCCGATCCTGGGCCATGGCCAAGGTAATGCCAGCTGTTCCTGTCTCTCTCCAGCAACTCATTGGGGCCCCATCACTCAGCCCACAGTCAGACCAGTTGCCTCTACACTACGGCCACGTGTCTGTGATCAGGAAGTGAGGTGTTCAGCTCCTGACCAATGATCATCACTTACACATGCGCACGCACGTGAACGCCCTAAAGACACACATGCACACCCACACATATTCAGGGTTGTGTAGGTTACTTTCAAATCAAATACAATTTTATTGGTCACGTACACATATTTAGCAGATGTTATCGCAGGTGCAGCAAAATGCTTATGTTTCTAGCTCCATCAGAGCAGTATACGTAACTATAAAAAGCAATACACACAAATCCCCAAAATAAAAATTAAGAAATTATGAAATCCAGTGTGTGGAGTCCAGTATGTGGATGGACTATTTCAAAGCTTTTTACCCTGTCCCGCCAATGTATATGGGGGAGTACTCTCTCTGCTGTCTTCACGATCAACTCCTTAATATTGTTGACATTGAGGGAGAGGTTATTTTCCTGGCACCACTCCGCGAGGGCACTCACCTCCTCCCTGTAGACTGTCTCATCATTGTTGGTAATCAGGCTACCACTGTTGTGTCGTCAGCAAACTTGATGATAGGGCTGGAGACCTGCAAGGCCATGAAGTCATGGGGGAACAGGGAGTACAGGGGGTGGCTGAGCACACACCCTTGTGGGGCCCTCGTATTGAGCATCAGCGTGGCGGAGGACTTGTTGCATTCCTTCACCACCTGGAGTCGGCCCGTCAGAAAGTCCAGGACCCAGTTGCACCGAACAGGGTTCAGACCCAGGGCCCCAAGCTTTGTGATGAGCTTGGAGGGTATTATGGTGTTAAAAACTGAGCTGTAATCGATGTACAGCATTCTTACATAGGTATTCCTTTTGTCCAGGTGGGATAGGGCAGAGCGATGGCGATTGTGTCATTTGTGGATCAGTTGGGGCGATATGCAAATTGTAGTGGGTCTAGTGTGTTGTGTAAGGTGGAGGTGATTTAATCCTTAACTAGCCTCTCAAAGTTCTTCATCAAATCAAGTCAAATCAAATGTTATTTGTCACATACACATGGTTGGCAGATGTTAATGCGAGTGTAGCGAAATGCTTGTGCTTCTAGTTCCGACAATGCAGTAATAACCAACAAGTAATCTAGCTAACAATTCCAAAACTACTACCTTATACACACAAGTGTAAAGGGATAAAGAATATGTACATAAAGATATATGAATGAGTGATGGTACAGAGCGGCATAGGCAAGATGCAGTAGATGGTATCGAGTACAGTATATACATATGAGATGAGTATGTAAACAAAGTGGCATAGTTTAAAGTGGCTAGTAATACATGTATTACCTAAAGATGCAGTAGATGATATAGAATACAGTGTATATGTATACATATGAGATAAATAATGTAGGGTATGTAAACATTATATTAGGTAGCATTGTTTAAAGTGGCTAGTGATATATTTTACATCAAATCCCATCAATTCCCATTATTAAAGTGGCTAGAGTTGAGTCAGTGTGTTGGCATCAGCCACTCAATGTTAGTGGTGGCTGTTTAACAGTCTGATGGCCTTGAGATAGAAGCTGTCTTTCAGTCTCTCGGTCCCAGCTTTGATGCACCTGTACTGACCTTGCCTTCTGGATGATAGCGGGGTGAACAGGCAGTGGCTCGGGTGGTTGTTGTCCTTGATGATCTTTATGGCCTTCCTGTGACATCGGGTGGTGTAGGTGTCCTGGAGGGCAGGTAGTTTGCCCCCGGTGATGCGTTGTGCAGACCTCACTACCCTCTGGAGAACCTTACGGTTGTGGGCGGAGCAGTTGCCGTACCAGGCGGTGATACAGCCCGACAGGATGCTCTCGATTGTGCATCTGTAGAAGTTTGTGAGTGCTTTTGGTGACAAGCCAAATTTCTTCTGCCTCCTGTGCTTGAAGAGGCGCTGCTGCGCCTTCTTCACGATGCTGTCTGTGTGGGTGGACCAATTCAGTTTGTCTGTGATGTGTACGCCGAGGAACTTAAAACTTACTACCCTCTCCACTACTGTTCCATCGATGTGGATAGGGGGGTGTTCCCTCTGCTGTTTCCTGAAGTCCACAATCATCTCCTTAGTTTTGTTGACGTTGAGTGTGAGGTTATTTTCCTGACACCACACTCCGAGGGCCCTCACCTCCTCCCTATAGGCCGCCTCGTCGTTGTTGGTAATCAAGCCTACCACTGTTGTGTCGCCCGCAAACTTGATGATTGAGTTGGAGGCGTGCGTGGCCACGCAGTCGTGGGTGAACAGGGAGTACAGGAGAGGGCTCAGAACGCACCCTTGTGGGGCCCCAGTGTTAAGGATCAGCTGGGTGGAGATGTTGTTACCTACCCTCACCACCTGGGGGCGGCCCGTCAGGAAGTCCAGTACCCAGTTGCACAGGGCGGGGTCGAGACCCAGGGTCTCGAGCTTGATGACGAGTTTGGAGGGTACTATGGTGTTAAATGCTAAGCTGTAGTCGATGAACAGCATTCTCACATAGGTATTCCTCTTGTCCAGATGGGTTAGGGCAGTGTGCAGTGTGGTTGAGATTGCATCGAATGCGGACCTATTTGGACCTATTTGGGTCTAGGGTGTCAGGTAGGGTGGAGGTGATATGGTCCTTGACTAGTCTCTCAAAGCACTTCATGATGACGGATGTGAGTGCTACGGGGCGGTAGTCGTTTAGCTCAGTTACCTTAGCTTTCTTGGGAACAGGAACAATGGTGGCCCTCTTGAAGCATGTGGGAACAGCAGACTGGTATAGGGATTGATTGAATATGTCCGTAAACACAAAGCACTTCATGATGACGGAAGTGAGTGCTACGGGGCCGTCTGGGCCTGCAGCCTGGCCTGGCAAGTGTTAACACGTTTAAATGTTTTACTCACCTCGGCTGCAGTGAAGGAGAGTCCGCATGTTTTGGTTGCGGGCCGTGTCAGTGGCACTGTATTGTCCTCAAAGCGGGCAAAAAAGTTATTTAGTCAGCCTGGGAGCAAGACATCCTGGTCCGTGACTGGGCTGGTTTTCTTTTTGTAATCCGTGATTGACTGTAGACCCTGCCACATACCTCTTGTGTCTGAGCCGTTGAATTGCGATTCTACTTTGTCTCTATACTGACGCTTAGCTTGTTTGATTGCCTTGCAGAGGGAATAGCTACACTGTTTGTATTCGGTCATGTTTCCGTTCACCTTGCCCTGATTAAAAGCAGTGGTTCGCGCTTTCAGTTTCACGCGAATGCTGCCATCAATCCATGGTTTCTGGTTTGGGAATGTTTTAATCTTTGCTAAGGGAACGACATCTTCAACGCACGTTCTAATGAACTCGCTCACCGAATCAGCGTATTCGTCAATGTTGTTGTTTGACGCAATACGAAACATATCCCAGTCCACGTGATGGAAGCAGTCTTGGAGCGTGGAATCAGATTGGTCGGACCAGCGTTGGACAGACCTCAGCATGGGAGCTTCTTGTTTTAGCTTCTGTCTGTAGGCAGGGAGCAACAAAATGGAGTCGTGGTCAGCTTTTCCGAAAGGAGGGCGGGGGAGGGCCTTATATGCATAGCAGAAGTTAGAATAACAATGATCCAAGGTTTTACCAGCCCTGGTTGCGCAATCGATATGCTGATACAATTTAGGGAGTCTTGTTTTCAGATTAGCCTTGTTAAAATCCCCAGCTACAATGAATGCAGCCTCAGGATATGTGGATTCCAGTTTGCAAAGAGTCAAATAAAGTTTGTTCAGAGCCACCGATGTGTCTGCTTGGGGGGGAATATATACGGCTGTGATTATAATCGAAGAGAATTCCCTTGGTCGACATTTGATTGTGAGGAATTCTAAATCAGGTGAACAGAAGGACTTGAGTTCCTGTATGTTGTTGTGACCACACCACATCTCGTTAACCATAAAGCATACGCCCCTGCCCCTCTTCTTACCAGAAAGATGTTTGTTTCTGTCGGCGCGATGCGTGGAGAAACCAGCTGGCTGCACCGACTCCGATAGCGTCTCTCGAGTGAGCCATGTTTCCGTGAAGCAAAGAATGTTACAGTCCCTGATGTCCCTCTGGAATGCTACCCTTGCTCGGATTTCATCAACCTTTTGTCAAGAGACTGGACATTGGCGAGAAATATGCTAGGGAGTGGTGCGCAATGTGCCCGTCTCCGGAGTCTGACCAGAAGACCGCTTCGTTTCCCTCTTTTACGAAGTCGTTTTTTGGGTCACCGGCTGGGATCCATTCCGTTGTCCTGGGTGAAAGGCAGAACACAGGATCCGCTTCGTGAAAGTCATATTCTTGGTCGTACTGATGGTGAGTTGACGCTGCTCTTATATTCAGTAGTTCTTCTCGACTGTATGTAATGAAACCTAAGATGACCTGGAGTACCAATGGAAGAAATAACACGTAAAAAACCTAAAAACTGCATAGTTTCCTAGGAATGCGAAGCGAGGCGGCCATCTCTGTCGGCGCTGGAAGTACTCATGATGACAGAAGTGAGTGCTATGGGGCGATAGTCATTCAATTCAGTTACCTTTGCTTTCTTGGGTACAGGAACAATGGTGGGCATCTAGAAGCAAGTGGGGAAAACAGACTGGGAAAGGGAGAGATTGCATATGTCAGGAAACACTCCAGCCAGCTGGTCTGCACATACTCTGAGGACTCTGCCTAGGCCACAAATTACTAGTTACAGCCTTGCGAGTGTTAACGCTTTATAAATGTAATCAATTACAGTTACTAGTTACCTAACCAAAATTGTAATCAGCGAAGTAACTTTTAGATTTTTTTGAAGTATCTGTAATCTGATCACCATATTTTTACTCCACAACCACATATGCACGTGTGTACATATAAATGCACACACACACACACACACACACACACACACACACACACACACACACACACACAAAATATTTTGGACATTAAATATGAAGCATCTTGTCTGTCCAGTCCAGCCTGATACGACTGTAAAAAGCTCCATTGTTAGCATAATCAATCTGAGATCGATTAGGTGCTGAAATAAAAGGCCTGAGAGGATATGATACTTAAAGAGTGTGTGTGAACAGTATACCTGTATCTTCCAATAGACAACCAAAGTATGTCAGGAAATATTGATGACTGCAGTAAATAAAAGACCCAGAGGAATATTTTATCATAAGACTCTGCATTTAATGGCATTGATTACCCATCCCTTATCTGACTAACATAACTACAGTAAGCTACTGCTGTTTCCTCCGTATCCTCCATTAGAAGTTGTGTATACAGTAATGAGGACACCAAATTTCTACTTTACCCATTAAAGAGGCTAGTTGTCGTTTTTTTAGTGAGGGGATAATGTCCGTTCCCATTGCCTGAACGGTTGTCACAGATATAGCAATTTTAATGTGAGCAGGAGTCATAAAACCTTTCACTTTTGATCAATTGAAGGAAGTGCATGCTGTCTTTTGGACGTAATTGATATTAACAGTCTGACAGTCAGTCTTTTTATTTAAATGTAGTTAATTTACCACCCACTCCAATCTTACCAAGCATTATACAGCCATAATGTGCTAAACTGTATGTTTGAACTTTTTTATATATAAAATGCTGTGACAGAAACAATGGGCAAATGTCTGAAAGTAATATTGCGTTATTTTATCTATCAGATTACACCAGAATACGCATTAGCAAATGTCAACTTTGCATCAGTCATTGGTGTTGTTACTGTATAATGAGCAACATGCCTGAACTCTGTATGGCCTTGGCTAAATGAGCAGAGCAGGCATTGTCTACTCTTCAGAGGATCCAGAGGGGAATGACTGTTGTACAGTAGTTTGGCTGTGCCTCAGAGGAGAGGAGAAGAGACTACAGTATTGGCTGTGCCTCTGAGAGTCCCTGGGTCAAGAGCAAAGTCAAAGACATCACATCACATCCCCCACTTTGGCTGGTCCTGAGAGCTGAGGGAGAATGACTGGGGAATGCCAAGGTCAACAGGAAAGCGAGCAACACAACAACATGGGCCTAACAGCCTTTTATTCCTTGTCACAGTTGCACTACATTGTTTCCCTAGAATGAGAATGGACGCTGAAGGAATTGGTTCCATGGTCAGGCCTTAACCTCGACAGAATGAGAAGGGATCCATTTGCTGAATTCTGTAATTTGGTCGGGCTAAATTCAGTTTATTAATGTTCAGCCTATTTATTTTCTTCTTTAACCGGCTGAATACTAAGAGGCTTTTTAGCATTATTGTGCTATTGGTGTGTTTACAGCTGAATTTACTTGTCCAGACAGGTGGTTTGTGGCCACAATGTGTTTGATACAATCTCTATAACATTCTCTGGGGCTGAACACTTTTGTGTTCATTTCTTCTGGCAGGTTGAGGTATCTGTTAGCATTTTTTTCTTTCTCTCATTTTCTCACATTCATTCATTTGTTAAAGGACATGAAGACATTTCTTGTGCATTCAGCGGCAGAGTATTTTAGTGTCTGAACGGCAACCCTGTGGATTGTTGCCCATAAAATACTCAACAGCAGTGGCAAGGTTTTCTCTTTTTTTTAAATAGTTTTTTTACATTATACAGTAATTTAACTGAGGCCTTGGGAGGCTGTATTTCATTGCCTTCATGGTTGTGCAAGCACTTGAAATATCAATAAAAATTTAGATGAACCTTGGTCTTTTGATGTGTGGATGCATAAGGTAAAAAGCAGACTGATGAAACCGCTACAATATGTGTAGGACTATAAAATAAGTTCTGAGCCATTGGAGTGGAGCCGTTTTACACAGATGCTCTAAAACTCACACTGTGTTCTGTGTTCTGAGGATGTTCTGAGGATACATATCCTGCTCGTTGGTTGAACATAGGCTATGTCTGTTTATTGAATGTCACTGTACTTTCGCCTATTGTTATCACATCTCAAAAGCTTGGGAAATGACCTTCTTTGAGACGAGTCGTCTTATTGCAATCTATGTGACCCATGTGATCCCAATAACCGGCGAAAACCTGAGTGTTCCAGGAGAACGAGCTAACCCCTGAACCCCCACCGTGTGACGGCACACAGAGTTAACTGTGGCATGTCAGACCCTGTGTTCCACCGCTTAGCGGTGGTTGTTCCAGACATTGTTCCACAAAGGACGTCTTGCTTACAGTACTGAGTGAGCTATGCCATGGCTGTTTTCCCCGTGGCCTCCCTCTCATACAGGTGCATGATGTACAGTATGGTCAATCTGTTCTGTTTTCCTGCTAGCCCTTGTTCAGTCTTTAGGGTAAGATTAGGGCAGATGGCACTCTCCTTTGTAACGCTGTGAAGCGAGTAATGCAACATAGCAGAGCCTCTGGCCAGAGCACGGTGTTTAGGTGTGGGTCTAGCTGAGAGGAGAGGAGGAAAGAGAGAAGGAGGGGGGTGGCGTGCTAATAGTTCAGAGATGGGCAAGGCAAGCGTACTTATGTGTTAGTATATCAAATAGCACAGGCTTCCCAAACTGGCCGCCCGCCAAGTTTTGTAAAAAAGATTCATTTAAAAAAAAAAAAAAATTCATCATTGGACATAATAGACTGTAAAAACAAAAGGGAATCAGCTCGAAGATACTTTAATTTAAGAAATCTGTTCCCAAGCATAATAGAGAGACACGTGATCGTATAAATAATGCAAGCAAGGTTTGAAATAATAAGGTTTTAGTCAAACATTATATCTGTTTGGGCTTCTTGCAGTCAATTTGAATTGTACAAGTTATTTGTAATTATGTTCACATTTTAGTCATTTAGCAGGCACTCTTATCCAGAGCGACATACATGTGCAATTAGGGTTAAGTGCCTTGCTCAAGGGCACATCTACAGCTTTTCACCCAGTCCGCTCGGGGATTCGAACCAGTGACCAGTTACTGGCCCAACGCTCTTAACCGCTAGGCTACCTGCTGACCATGTCTGTTCCGGCCCCCCGACCAGCCACTCAAGAAAAAAAACTGGCCACAGCTGAATCTAGTTGATGATCTCTGAAATATGGTAATGAACAAGCACATACAGTGCATTCGGAAAGTTTTCAGACACTTCCCTTTTTCCACATTTTGCTACGTTACAGCCTTATTATAAAATGGATTATATAGAAATAAAAACCTAATCAATCTACACACCATACCCCATAAGGAAAAAGGGAAAACAGCTTTTGGAATTTTTTGCAGATGTATTAACAAAAAAAACAGAAATACCTTATTTACATAAGTATTCAGGCCCTTTGCTATGAGACTCGAAATTGAGCTCCAGTGCAACCTGTTTCCACTGATCATCCTTGAGATGTTTCTACAACTTGATTGTAGTCCACCTGTGGTAAATTAAATTGATTGGACATGGAAAGGCACACATCTATCTACATAAGGTCCCACAGTTGATAGTGAACGTCAGAGCAAAAAACAAGCCATGAGGTTGAAGGAATTGTCCATAGAGCTTAGAGACAGGATTGTGTCGAGGCACAGATCTGGGGAAGGGTACCAAAACATTTCTGCAGCATTGAAGGTCCTCAAGAACACAGTGGCCTCCATAATTCTTAAATGTAAGAAGTTTGGAACCACCAAGACATCCTAGAGCTGAGCAATCGGGGGAGAAGGGCCTTGGTCAGGGAGGTGACCAAGAACCCGATGGTCACTGACAGAGCTCCAGAGTTCCTCTGTGGAGATGGGAGAAACTTCCAGAAGGACAACCATCTCTGCAGCACTCCCCTAATCAGGCCTTTATGGTAGTGTGGCCAGACGGAAGCCACTCCTCAGTAAAAGGCACATGACAGCACACTTGTAGTTTGTCAAAAGGCACCTAAAGGACTCTCAGACCATGAAAAACAAGATTATCTGTTCTGATGAAACCAAGATTGAACTCTTTGGCCTGAATGCCAAGCGTCACATCTAGTGGAAACCTGTCACCATCTCTATGGTGAAGCATGGTGGCGGCAGCATCATGCTGTGGGGATGTTTTTCAGTGGCAGGGACTGGGAGACGGAAAGATGAATGGAGCAAAGTACAGAGTGATCCTTGAAAACCTGTTCCAGAGCGCTCAGGACTTCAGACTGGGGCAGTTTCACCTTCCAACAGGACAACGACCTTCAGCACACAGCCACGAAAATGCAGGAGTGGCTTTGGGACAAGTCTCTGAATGTCCATGAGTGGCCCAGCCAGAGCCCAGACTTGAACCCGTCGAACATCCCTGGAGAACCCTGAAAATAGCTGTGCAGCGACACTCCCCATCCAACCTGACAGAGCTTGAGAGGGTCTGCAGGGAAGAATGGGAGAAACTCCCCAAATACAGGTGAACCAAGCTTGTAGCGTCATACCCAAGAATGTGCTTCAACAAAGTACTGAGTAAAGGGTCTGAATACTTATGTAAATGTGATGTCTTTTTTTTTTTTTTTTTATAAATTAGCAACAAAAAAACAAAAAAACAGTTTTTGCTTTGTCATTATGGGGTATTGTGTGTAGAAAACAATTAATCCATTTTAGAATAAGGCTGTAACGTAACAAAATGTGGAAAAAGTCAAGGGGTCGGAATACTTTCCGAATGCACTGTAGGTGAAAACATGATGATGAAGACATGAGGGGGGTTGGCAGACATGGTATGAAAGCTGGTTGTAATTCTGGCTGAATTTGTCAACCGTTTATAGATAATTTCCTTAGGTGAAGTACGTGAAACCCATTTTGAGGAAATCAATGTTCCTCCTCCTGTACAACAAGTCAGGCAGTCTTTTCCTGCCTTCATCCGTATTATATTTGTGACATACAGTACTGTGACTAAAAGTGGCTGGCATCTCTAACTCAACCAAGATGGGATTGATGCTGTGGAGGAGGAATCTCTCTGATTGTCTATTGTCAATACATACAGTAGCTCTCCTAACATACATTTATTTATGGATTTTAGTGTGATATAAGGAGCCTTCTTTTCTTGCCATCCCCAGGGGTCATCAGGACAGCCCTATCCAACATGGACAGAGAGGCCAGGGAGCGCTACCCTGTGGTGGTCCAAGCCAAAGACATGGCTGGCTCGGTGGGTGGGTTGTCAGGCTCCACCACCATCAATGTCACTCTGACAGACGTCAACGACAATCCTCCCAAATTCCCCCAGAGTATGTACACAGACGTCTGTTTGTTTGTTTTTCTACCTCGCTGTTTGTCCTTAGATATTCATTCTCTACTGTAATAAAACATAGGAATTAAACAGCAATGCTATGTAGAGTTTAAAACACTACGATGTTTGTGCTGTAAGTAATGCACCACAGAAATAGAATCTTAGAATCAGTGATTTCTGTGTACTGCACAGCCAAATGTTACTTTTAAATAAAACTCCACAAGGTGCATCTTATAGTAGATGTTTTGCTAATGCAGGGGTGGCTGTAAGTGATACAAACATGATGTATGATGTAGTGTGCAAATGATTGTTGAGTTGCAAGCAGACAGGAAATGTGATTAATTGACCCATTTATTCACATTTACATCTTGATGGTATGCATGAACAGTAGGCTAATTACTTCTCCATCTAGTCATAAATGCTTTGTCATTCATGCCTAGATAATAACTTCTTGCTTATTCATGTGCTCATCCCATTACAGAAAACTACCAGCTGTACGTTCCAGAGTCTGCTCAGATTGGAAAAGCTGTGGGTAAAATCAAAGCAACCGATGAAGATTTGGGCGTCAATGCAGAGATGAGGTACAGCATAACCAATGCAGAAGGGAAAGCCATGTTCTCCATCACTACAGACACTGACCAGAAGGAAGGCATCATATCACTAAGACGGGTACTGTTGAGATGCACACATTCATTTTCCAGCTAAAATTAAACCATCTGTGGTTGTGCTTTATGTTACAGTTCTGTTGGTGTTTACTGAGAAACCACAAGGTAATATGGTAATCATACATACTATTTATTTGGGATTAATTAAAAGAAGTAGTACCATTACATACCCTTAGGCCACACTAATGCTAATTGTGTTAATACTATGAGTAAGTACCCATTGTTACCACATAGGCTGTTCTCTCAAATACCAACGGAAGCAGGACAGGGGGAAAAAGCATGTCTTTAAAAAGAGGATTGATTGTCGGTTTCCTCAGCAGCCTTTGAACTATGAGAAGAGGAAAGTCCACATGCTTCACATAGAGGGAGTGAACACTCACCTGGATTCCCGCTTCTCCCACCTGGGCCCCTTCAAAGACACCACCACTCTCCGGATCATCATCGGAGACGTGGACGAGCCGCCTGTCTTCTCCATGGACTATTACATCATGGACGTGTACGAAAACTCCCCTGTGGGAACAGAGGTCGGCACAGTGACGGCTCAGGACCCTGACAGTACCAAAAGCCCTATAAGGTAAAGGACATGCGTGGGGAGGCCATTTTGTTGGACTCCAAAACACCATCACAAGATTCAAAGCTTCGACCTTTGCATGTTGAAAGTCAGATGTTTTCTTGATATTCAATTCAAACAACTTCATTTCCTTCATTCTATTTTAATTGTTCTCTCTCCTACATGTAGGTATTTTGTAGACCACAGTGAAGAGGAGCAGGTGTATTTCACCATTAGTGTGAATAACGGGGTGATTAAGACCACCCGGAGTCTGGACAGAGAGGATGTGGCCTGGCACAACATCACTGTGATGGCATCAGAGGTTGGTAAGTAACATAACACACAGTGGAGGATCCTTATCTAGGAGTCATCTTACCTTAAAATAATTTTGCTTTTAAATAACGAGGACTTTATTATGACTTTCAACATGGAGAAAACAATATGCTTATGACACTGCATGAATGCATTAGTGATGTCACTTTAATCATATGTATCAACATTAAACACACTCTCGAAAATGAACAGGCAGCAGTGCCTTGTGGGATTGATGCGAGGCTGCATGTGTAACATCCCAGTGTGATGCTGAAGGTGGTCGAGTCAATCAATTCTTCCTCTCCCCCTCTTTTTCCACTGACGCTTATCTAAGCAATTACTCTTTCCTTTACCCTTTTCTGCACAATAGTGTTCAGCTAATGGACTGAACTAGCCATCGATAAATGCCAGCCGACGCTGTGCTGATTGTGTTAAGTCACCTTAATTAATGGGAAAACCAGTCCGCACCTTTCTGGAGATTGGTGTGTGTTAATGAGGGATTCATGACATACATAAACACTATACATATAGTGCATAGTGTATATTAGCAAAGTGTCACTTGTAATGTCCTGTGTGCTAGCTATATGTATATTAAGTGAGACAAACTACTGTGCAACCACACAGCATGTCTCTGTTACATTCTGCCTACTGCTGTAGCTTGGGGTTAGTACTTCTCCTGTCATGACTCTAGTTGTTGGTTGGTGGTCGTTGTGGCTGTAATTTATGGATGAGTGAAATGGGAAAACATGATTTATGTATCCCACATTTAATAGGAACATGATTTCTCTGTGCAGCATCAGGGAGTGTAGTGTGCTGCCAGGCAGCAGGAGTTTAGTTGAGTGACCGGGTCACCTTTCAAAGAGAATTTACACTTCACCTGGCAACATGGCCAACCTCAGGAGACTAACACGAGATACACAAATGGATGGAGGCTCAGTGGGGATGTGACCTTAATTGATGGAGAGATACTCTGAGAAAAAAATGGATGTACAGTACATCACTATGAGTGCTTGCCATGAACCCTGGACAGAACAATATATAGGCCTATAACAATGTCTTGAAAATGCCATGCCATGGCTTGGGACGTTGTTTGCTTATTTTTACATTTGTTTTCCTATGTATTATGGATCCCCATTAGCTGGTGCCAAGGCAGCAGCTTCTCTTCCTGGGGTCCAGCAACAATTAAGGCAGTAATTGACATGTGGGGTTAAAAGATACAATATAAAAGGGTTGTATTTAATTCCATGGTTTTATACATGTTGATCTTTGTTTGTTTGTTCTTTTCAGACAATCCCAGTCACGTCAGCCATGTTCCTGTGACAATCCAGGTGCTGGATGTAAATGACAATGCTCCCTACATTGCAAGAGACGATGAAATCATTGTGTGTGAAAGCTCCAGGGCAGGACAGGTGAGTATCTTTCACTTTCACCTCCCTCCCTCTTTCCTGCTCTTTTCCACTTTACTCCCTCTCTCTTCCACCTTCTCTCCCATGAACTCATATTCTCCCTTATTCAACTATGTTGTCTTTTAAAACCTCTTATCACGCACATGAATGCACTCACACACATCCTCCCACAGACACACACACACACACACACACACACACACACACACACACACACACACACACACACACACACACACACACACACACACACACACACACACACACACACACACAAACACACACACACACAGACAGACAGACAGACAGACACACACACACACACACACACGCACCCTCTCTGCCTTTATTGTGTGTTTGACACCATCAGGAATGGATTTATCTGTGGTGCAGCAGACTTTTGCAGCCTCTTGAACCTATAAATTATTCAGCATGTACCAATGTCTCCACAAGCAGATAGGAGCTGCATTAAGCGCAACAGAGACGGATTGCAGAAAATGTTTATCATCTCTCATTCAAATTTGGCCCGTGTCCAGCCAACCACGACTGCTCAGATTCACATCGCAATAGCATTCTCTCTTCATATTTTTCCCCGTTGAATGAAGATTACTAGACAGACTGCAGCATATAATCAGTTAGCTGGCTAAAGGCGACAGATGATGCATGCTAAGATGACATGTCGAGGGGCTTTTTCAAACACTGCAACAAATTACAGTAACTTCAATGATCTTTCAGAGAATTTGACTTGATTTATAGTAAAATGTGCTGTTATGTTCATCGAAAGGAAAGAAAATATCATTTTGTTTAGAACTAGTTGTTTTGTTAGGGAGACATACAATGATTCATATTCAAATAGCCTCTTGACAGCTAATTCTGTATTTCTATGGATTCCCGTATTACTGTACGGTACCACAAGTTCAGGAATGTCTCTTATAGACTGACAATGCTAAAGCACCTGTGTAGGTCGCCAGGTTAGGATCCACTATAATTGGTGCATTGTCCATATGATAATTTTTAACTCTCAGCCGGTAGAAGTCAACTTCCTTCAATGAGCTGATAAAATATCAGGAACAGTGCTCTTGGAGACAGGTCATATCCACCACCTCTGATCTACAACTTCTGGCTGGAACAAGGCTGCATGTGAAATAATGGCACATGTACACATGGAATGGTCAACAGAAAGGGAAGGAGGAAAAACACATGTACTGATCGATAGTCATTACTATAATATAATAATATAACAATAATAATAATAATGGGCAGTGACTTTCTTGACTTATTCCTATTTTATTTAGCTCCTAATAGAGCAAAAGGCTGTATATACATACATGTGACGTAAAACGTTTTTCACCCCCATTTTCCTCTCCCTCTCGTCCCCTCACTCCTCTCCCTCTCGTCCCCTCACTCCTCTCCCTCTCGTCCCCTCACTCCTCTCCCTCTCGTCCCCTCACTCCTCTCCCTCTTCTCTGACAGGTGATCCAGACAGTGAGGCCATCAGACATGGATAACTTTGCAAATGGACGCTTCTCCTTTGCTCTGCCAAGTGATCTCCCAGTCAATCCTAACTTCACCTTAAAGGCTAACGAAGGTTGGCTGGTTACTGTGGCTTTCTGTGGCAATTTTAAAAAGTACACTGCATTTTGTTGAACCGCCACAAAGGATATGTGTGTGGACAGATATTTGTGGCAGATACTATCATATCTAGTGGTGTTTGTTGTCAAACAGTTACCCCCATTTACACTTTCTCATCCCTGGAGACGTTTTAATATCAAATGGAAGGACCTGCAGTTGTGTTTCCTTGGTAACAGCCAATGTTTTTTTTAATCTCTTCCTCATTTTAGCTTAAGGCTCCTTGGCTGAATTCAGAGAGAACACTGTTATGTTATTTTTTCCTTGTCTGAAAACCCAATTGCTCCTTTGGCAGATCAGGGAGAATCTCAAGATTAAGGTAGACTTCCAAGACGGATCACGGCAATCAGGATGATGCCAGACAGAGGAAGTGAGCTTCCACTGAGTTTTGTATCAGTGCTCTGTGTTCTTTGTGGTGGTGTAGCCTAGTACTTGGTTTTTATCTCCTCCCCAAATGGCTCTATTTTCCCTCAGGCGCGCTTGTTCAGTGAAACCACATTTCCACTGAAGTGTCATGAGGCCTATGTTTACACATACAGGAGCACCAGGTAGTACTCCTCGGATAGAGCTAAAAGGAACACAGCTGCTTCAGTGCACTGATTGGGTAGAAGTAGGATACATTAGCTCCCTCAGGCTGTGTGGAATCTTTGCCCTCAGAACAACCTCAATTCGTTGGGGCATGGACTCTACAAGGTGTCAAAAGCGTTCCACAAGGATGTTGGCTCATGTTGACTCCAATGCTTCCCACAGTTGTGTCAAGTTGGCTGGATGTCCTTTGGGTGGTGGAACATTCTTGATAGACACAGGAAACTGTTAAGCATGAAAAACCCAGCAGCGTTGCAGTTCTTGACACAAACCGGTGCACCTGTCACCTACTACCATACCCCATTCAAAGGCACTTAAATATTTTGTCTTGCCCATTTAGCCTCTGAATGGCAAACATACACAATCCACGTTTCAACAGTCTCAATACTTAAAAATCCTCCTTTAACCAGTTTCTTCCTCTTCATCTATACTGATTGAAGTAGATTTAACAAGTGACATCAATAATGGATCATAGCTTTCACCTGGATTCACCTGATCAGTCTTTGTCATGGAAAGAGCATGTGTTCTTTATGTTTTGTGTAGTCAGTATGTAGTCAGTGTGTAGTCAGTGTGCTGTGGTACTATCTGGACGATATCCTGCTGTTCACCAGCTGATAGACATTATTTATTTAGCCAGAAATGCCTTGAGAATGCAGAGGAATCTTACAGACATACAGCAGCTTACTCTCCAGTGAGGTTGTGTTAGAGAGAGAGATAATTATCTCTGATTTTCTCTGCTGTAATCATGATAATTTGGAGGAAGAAAAAATCTTGGAGGTGGCTTTATATTCTATTGTCTCCCAAGTGGAGGATGAATGAGAGATATTGTCTCTTTCTTGTTTACCTGTTTCCTTGCGGTGGGCAAAGAGATAAAGTAATGAATTTTGACTTGAAGCCTTTGGGCCAGGGCCCCTGCATGCTAATTGGAATCCTATGTAAATGAACGCTTCCTCCTATGCACCTTCCCATGGGCTCGCTCTGTTGGAATACATTTGTTGATATCCCGAATGACGCAAGGGTTGACCCCCCCCCCCACCCACCTCTCTTCTCCTGTCTCTTACCATCCCAAGTGACATGCTTTATCATGGCTCTGTGTTCCTGGGGGAAAATGAATCTGCATTGTGAAAACGCGGGCCGTGATTGTGCATACAAATGCATGGCTCTGGGCCGTGAAAATGGAAAATCTGCTGGAGCCTCTTCAGAATGAGAAATGCTGTCGCAGCAGCTGTGCTGGCCTGGATAGAGTACTTTTGGCAAGTGTTAATAAAGCCTGAAGAGGCACTCGCTATCTGTTCCCAGTCCTTTCTTATAGATAGCAGCGGGAATGAGTGGAGAACTATGGGCATCCTCTGCAATGTTGGAGAACACTCCTCATATCTCAGGGAAAGGTTGTGCTGGTTTTCTGTATTTTTCTGTTCTCTGTTGCGTATGTGATTTCAGAAGTATAAACAGGTCATGGCCAGTTCCTTTAGATGGTGTATTTTGGGAAAGTATATCAAAGGATAACCTAAATAAATACAAATGTATATAATACACACTGAGTATACCAAACATTAGGAGCACCTTCCGAATATTGAGTTGCATCCCCCTTTGCCCTCAGAACAGCCTCAATTCATCAGGGCATGGACTCTACAAGGCGTCCAAAGAGTTCCACAGGGATGGTGGCTCATGTTGACTCCAATGCTTCCCACCGTTGTGTCAACCAGCAGCTTACCACCCTGCATACCACTGCTGGCTTGCTTCTGAAGCTAAGCAGGGTTGGTCCTGGTCAGTCCCTGGATGGGAGACCAGATGCTGCTGGAAGTGGTGTTGGAGGGCCAGTACAAGGCACTCTTTCCTCTGGTCTAAAAAAATATCCCAATACCCCAGTGATTGGCGACACAGCCCTGTGTAGGGTGCCATCTTTCGGATGGGATGTTAAACAGGTGTCCTGACTCTCTGAGGTCATTAAAGATCCCATGGCACTTATTGTAAGAGTAGGGGGGTTAACCCTGGTGTTCTGGCTAAATTAACCAATCTGGCCCTCAAAGCATCACAGTCACCTAATTATCCCCTGTTTACAATTGGCTCATTCATCCCCCTCCTGTAACCATTCCCCAGGTTGTTGCTGTAAATGAGAATGTGTTCTCAGTCAACTTACCTGATAAAATAAAAAAAAGTTGGCTGGATGTCTTTTGGGTTGTGAACCATTCTTGATACACACAGGAAACTGTTGAGTGTGGAAAAACCCAGCAGCCTTGTTGTTCTTGACACAATCCAGTGTGCCTGGCACCTACTGCCATGCCCTGTTCAGTCTTTTGTCTGCCCATTCACCATCTGAATGGCAGACATACACAATCCATGTCTCAAAAGTCTCAAGGCTTAAAAAAATCATTCTTTAACCTGTCTTCTCCTCCTCATCTACACTGATTGAAGTGAATTTAACAAGTGACATCAATAAGGGATCATAGCTTTCACCTGGATTCACCTGGTCAGTCTATGTCATGGAAAGAGCAGGTGTTCTTAATGTTTTGTACACTCCATGTGGAATAGAATGTATCATATTACCCCATTTCTTTGCTGAATTTAAAGAAAATGTGTGCTCCATTTGTGTTGTTCTTTGGCTTTAACGGAAAAATACTCTGCATTTTGGAGTCATGTCTGTATCAAGTCTTATAGTGGCTTTTTGTCAATACAATAGATCCAGTGTATTTTCAACCTCTTGTCATTCCACTCCAGACAACACTGCCAGCATCGTGGCACGGAGGCGTCAGTTCAGCCAGGCGGAGCAGGATCTCTACCAGCTTCCTGTGGTTGTCAGGGACGGGGGGGAGCCCGTCCTGAGCAGCACCTCCACCCTGACCCTCCGAGTGTGTGTCTGCCAGAGAGGAGGTAGCAGCAGTAGCAGCAGTAGCAGCAGCAACAGGGTGAGGACCTGCCAAGTCCCGGCCTTCCTCTCCACAGCTGGCCTGAGCACCGGGGCCTTTATCGCAATTCTGCTTTGCATCATCATCCTGCTGGGTAAGAGACAAGAGAAGTCGAAGGAGGTGGGAGGTAGGGGGCACGTGGAGGAGAGGAGATGGGAGAGAGAAAGAGAGGGAGGGAGAAAGAGAAAGAGAGAGACAGAGACAGTGAGAGAGAGGCGGCTCTATCTTGCCTAGAGGTAGAAATAATGAAAGGCTTCACACCAGCTGAAGGAGTACCTCTGGCTGATTTGTTTCTTGCAGCAGAAGGCCACAAGTCCACTATCAAATCCCTTTGCAGGTCGTTGCCATCAGAGACTCAGGTGTGTGTTTTGAACCTTTAGACTGGTGCAGTGTAATGACATATTGTAAGTTGATGTGGTCTTGTCCCCTCTCCTCTGACATGTCCTGTACTGTAGCCATCGTGGTGCTATTTGTCCTCCTGCGGAGCAAAAAGGGCAAGAAGGAGCCGTTGATCATCTCTGAGGAGGACATCCGGGAGAACGTGGTCACCTACGATGATGAGGGCGGTGGCGAGGAGGATACGGAGGCGTTTGACATTGCAGCGCTGCGGAACCCCGCCGGGGCAGAACAGAGGAGGCTGCGGCGGGAGGTAAGGTCTGGGGAGGAGGGGTGGCTGGTGGCCTGCGGGCCCCAGAGTCCGTCCCTTGTGCTGCTCGACACAGAGGACATGCACCACGTCATCAGACAGAGAGTAGTAGACGCTGACAAGGACACCAGCGGACCGCCCTATGACTCCCTCCAGACGTACGCGTATGAGGGCTGCGGCTCACCCACGGGGTCAGTCAGCTCTCTGGGGCTGGCCCAGGTCCTGCCCCCTGAACTCAGCTACAGGGACCTGGAGGACTGGGAGCCGGAGGGCCACATGCAGGCCAGACTGTTTGGGACAGAACTCTCTGAGACAGAACAGACCATAACCCCCTAATGTAAAACATCTCTCCTCTTCTAACCAGTTTAAGGTTAACCTAGCGATACAAAGCTATTTGAGTTGTACAACTTGTTCCTTTTTTGTGTGGAATTGACTGTCATTTAACACTGGTCTCTGTCAAGTGGAGTGGAGGAAACTATTTAAATATTTTTAGAAAAACAAATCATGAAGTTGGTATAAAAAAAAACGATTTCCCAAGTGTATATTTTTATTGATGAATAAAGTGCAGTGATTTCAGATAAGTGAATTTACGTGCAATTCTTGTGTCATATTGTATAACGTGTCTGGTCCCACAGGAGTCTCCTTAGTACCGTTGTGGTAAGTATCTGGGTCAGTTTTCATAAAGCAACTCAGAGTTGGAGTGCTGATCTTTGATCACGTCCTCTCTGTCCGTATGATTGATTGTAGCCATTATGATCTGAAAGGCAAAACTGATTCTAGATCAGCACTCCAACTCTGAGATGCTTTATGAATGCGGGCCCTGTTCTTATCGTTATGCTTGCTGACCCCACAGTCTTGAAGTACTACAGTAACCTTCCAAGGTCTTTCAACTCTTTCTTAAGTTAACCAATGTAAATTGGTGCACGAGAAGAAAAACTACATCACAGGAGCAGATAAACTTTTAATTGGGAAACAACACAATTCTATGGATGATAATTGGATCCAAATGCTTTGGTGTACAGCTTTTGATTTTGGAGCTGGGATTTATAAACCAGTTGTGAAACAGTCTTGTTTCCTGCTCAGACTTGATCAATTCCCACGAGAGCCCGGCTCCATAAATAAAGGAACAATAATCCGCTCCTTAATGTCTTTATAATAACAGGCGATGAGGGGAATCTCATTTGAATTACAGACAATATGAATCTATGTTTAACTTTCTGATGATACACATGAAACAGGAAGAATGGTCATCAAGTCAGAGCTCGTCCATTCACTCACACCGTCTTATATATCCCATTGAAGTGTTAACATGTGACTCCCACGTCTGTCACAGTTTTGAATATGACAGTACAGCCATACAGTCCATAACACCATTCCACACCCACCTACAATAATACACATACAATATGTGCTGCATTGCAAACATTCTTATTGTGCCACTTATTCACAGCAAGGTAATTAGGGGAGATGTGTGTGTACTTATTCCTTTTTGAAAACAACTGTGACCCCAACATAGATAATCATTTTGTTGCCATAGTGGTGGCGAAATGATGAATAATGCATTACTATATAATTGCATTCTATCAGAGAAGGATGTTTAAAGGCTATGGAGGGTAAATAGCATCTCTGCGGCCACCATCACAAATTTGATTACTTACGTCCCACAAAGGAAAAAGGAAACACACCCAATGAACTGCTATGACAATTTTGTTTTGAAGTTGTCGGATCAGCAGAGCCAATGATAAAGGGAAAATCCTGGTAAGTCCCAGTGAATATATTCAAATATATCCTGTGTCTCAGTGTTATCTGATGCTATATACTCCCTCATCAATTAATGATTGTATTAATTTGGCCATTAAAAATACTGTTACAGCTGTTACAGTTAGAGACTACATTACATGTAGGCTACGTAATAGTTGTCACCGATTGGATGTTGGCGTGTTATCATTCAATATCGAGGAGAAACTAAACAAATACTGTAGCTACATGTAAAAAGCATACCTATGTTTTATTTCAGTATGTCCATCCATCCCAATGAAGATAGTAGAATGAAGCCCCCATACCAGTCATCGACTGTACCCTCTCTCCATAAATCATGAAAGCAGACTGTGTGATTTGGACTTAACAACCAATGCTAATGATAATCTTAATTAGCATTCAAGATACTGACATTTAGGAAGTGAACATAATTATTGCAGGAAATAATGTACTTTTGCTCTTTTTCATCTTGCACAATTCCATTTGGACTTGAGATCCAGCTTCCCTGCCATTCTACTGCTCTAGTGGCTGTTTCATAAGCTCCAATCAGTATAAAAGTATCCATTATTTTAATAGGCCAACTGTTAAATAATTAATGTAGAAAATAAAATCTAAAGCCAAAACAAATGTTTAGCTTGATAAAGGCGAGGTGTTATAAATCCTATAGAAATTCACTTCTGCATTGAACAGAACTTGTCATTGTTGCCACAAGCTTAAAATAGTCAGGGTTTCTGAGTTTGTTTACCTAGGGGAATTTAGAAATGTATACTGCTTTACAGCACCTGTCACTTTACCTCGCTCTCTCTCATAAGACAAGCTACTGTTGCTCCTGAATCCTGTCTGGCTGGAAAAATATGAAGAATTTCTATCATTTTCTTTCAGACTGCGCTGTACACTGTAGCTACACCCCCTCCTATTGTGCAAAATTGATTAGACATGCTAATAGCTACAAAAGTAGACCGTAAACGAATGCAGAATGTCACATGGCGTTTGATCCCCCTCTGCATAAATAGTTGGGGGAATCAAACAGTGATGAGCTGTTCTACTACACAGACCAGGGCCGGTGTGCTGTAATTTCCCATGCTGCGTTTGACAGCTACAGCGGTGCAGGAGCTAAGGCATAGACATTCTCCATGCTCTGATAGACATGACTGCTGGTATCAGACATAATGAACTACATAATTGGCCATCATTATTGATGGATGAGAGGGAAACACTATCCTTTCTCTGGAGATACAGGGGTGGTCACTGTGTCTTGGGGACTGTTGTGTTTCTCCATCATTTTGTTGAACAACTGACAGAACCACCTGAAAATACATGGTATATTAAGCTATAAATCATGAAAATGAACATTTATAATTATCATGGCTTTCTATGATCTAATAAGACACACTTACGTGGAATGATTGTGTTCCTAACCGAATACAGTGGTAGAAACTAGGCGGCAGGTAGCCTAGCAGGAGTGTTGGGCCAGTAACTGAAAGGTTGCTGGTTTAACTAGGCGTAAAATCCTTCGATGTGCCCTTGAACAAGGCACTTAACCCTAATTGTTCCTGTTTCGTCTGCTAAATAACTCAAATGTACAAATGCTAAATTAAATAATTGGGTCTGGCCCACCATTCCAGAGAAAATATGTTGCCGTTACATGTTGACTCTGCCATGCCATCAGTCTTCAGCGAGGTAATTCATTTGAGGATTGTTTGTATTCCAACCGTCATACTCAATCTGTGAATTCCATTCATCAACACCCACATTCCTTTCCCCATCATATGGAATACCCTGGGGTGGGCTGTTTGAAGCACAAATGGACCTCATGATCTTGACAAGTTTGACACCGCAGTAAACCTTTGCATAATCCTCACACATCCCTAAGGCACCCTGGCTGAGGAAAACATCTATCGATACCATAAACACCATCTGGGTGGGCAAGATGTTTCTGCTGTATACATATTTTCAATGATCAAAGTAGAATGTACAGAAGTGCAGAAAGGTATACGAGCCACTAAATGTACTATCTGCACAATTTTATCTCACATAATTAAATATTTTTGCAGCAGCGTCATATTAGTGCTATTTCTCACGCTCAACTTCTCCAATGAAGTTATTGCAGATCTAGGCGAGGGCAATAGTTCAAATTATCTGCACATTGTTGATTACAGGGAATCCTTAGGTAGGAGTAGCCTTCTCTGAGGGGGCTTTGGCTCTTTGATATGGAAGCAAGTGCACTGTGCAGGGTTTCCTGGGTGCTTGGCCTGAACACAGACAGACACAGGTGCATCTGGGGGAGGAATCAGAAGGATTACTCTCTGGCTTGTCTCCACACTAGGTGAGAGAGGGAGGGAGGGAGGCACAAGAGCAAGTCACGTGGTTCAGACAGGATGCTGGTGGGGTCTTTGATGGAGACTGACGCTATGACAAGAAGACAGCACCTGCCCAGCCCCAGTCCTGTGTGGCTCGGTTGGTAGAGCATGGCACTTACAACGCCAGGATTGTGGGTTAGCTTCCTGTGGGAGACCAATACGAGCAAATATGAACATTTATGGACTCACTACTGTAAGATGCTCTGGATAAGAGTGTCTGCAAAACTATTACAAATAAATGTAGAAAAAAAATCAATAATGGAGAGATCACATGGAATACATCACAATAGCAGACTCAGAGATACATAACAATAGCAGGCTCAGAGATACATCACAATAGCAGGATCAGAGATACATCACGATAGCAGCCTCAGGGATGCATCACAATAGCAGCCTCAGGGATGCATCACAATAGCAGCCTCATGGATGCAACACAATAGCAGGCTCAGAGATACATCACAATAGCAGGCTCAGAGATATATCACAATAGCAGCCTCAGAGATACATCACAATAGCAGGCTCAGAGATACATCACAATAGCAGCCTCAGGGATGCATCACAATAGCAGCCTCAGGGATGCATCACAATAGCAGCCTCATGGATACATCACGATAGCAGCCTCAGGGATGCATCACAATAGTAGGCTCAGAGATACATCACAATAGCAGCCTCAGGGATACATCACAATAGCAGGCTCAGAGATACATCACAATAGCAGGCTCAGAGATACATCACAATAGCAGCCTCAGGGATGCATCAAGATAGCAGGCTCAGAGATACATCACGATAGCAGGCTCAGAGATACATCACAATAGCAGGCTCAGGGATACATCACAATAGCAGGCTCAGAGATACATCACGATAGCAGCCTCAGGGATGCATCACAATAGCAGGCTCAGAGATACATCACAATAGCAGCCTCAGGGATGCATCACAACAGCAGGCTCACATTTACATCACGATAGCAGGCTCAGAGATACATCACAATAGCAGGCTCAGAGATACATCACAATAGCAGCCTCAGGGATGCATCAAGATAGCAGGCTCAGAGATACATCACGATAGCAGGCTCAGAGATACATCACAATAGCAGGCTCAGAGATACATCACAATAGCAGGCTCAGGGATGCATCACAATAGCAGGCTCAGGGATGCATCACAATAGCAGGCTCAGAGATACATCTCAATAGCAGGCTCAGAGATACATCACAATAGCAGGCACAGAGATACATCACAATAGCAGGCTCAGGGATGCATCACAATAGCAGGCTCAGAGATACATCACAATAGCAGGCTCAGAGATATATCACAATAGTAGGCTCAGAGATACATCACAATAGCAGGCTCAGAGATATATCACAATAGCAGGCTCAGGGATGCATCACAATAGCAGGCTCAGAGATACATCACAATAGCAGGCTCAGAGATACATCACAATAGCAGGCTGAGAGATACATCACAATAGTAGGCTCAGAGATACATCACAATAGCAGGCTCAGAGATACATCACAATAGCAGGCTCAGAGATACATCACAAATCATGCTCATGGATACATCACGATAGCAGCCTCAGGGATGCATCACAATAGCAGGCTCAGAGATATATCACGATAGCAGCCTCAAGGATGCATCACAATAGCAGGCTCATGGATACATCACAATAGCAGCCTCAGGGATGCATCACAATAGCAGCCTCAGGAATACATTACAAATCAGGCTCATGGATACATCACGATAGCAGCCTCAGGGATGCAACACAATAGCAGGCTCAGAGATACATCACAATAGCATCCTCAGGGATGCATCACAATAGCAGGCTCAGAGAAACATCACGATAGCAGCCTCAGGGATGCATCACAATAGCAGCCTCAGGGATGCATCACAATAGCAGCCTCATGGTTACATCACGACAGCAGCCTCAGGGATGCATCACAATAGCAGGATCAGAGATACATTACAATAGCAGCCTCAGGGATGCATCACAACAGCAGGCTCACATTTACATCACGATAGCAGGCTCAGAGATACATCACAATAGCAAGCTCAGAGATACATCACAATAGCAGGCTCAGAGATAGATCTCAATAGCAGGCTCAGAGATACATCACAATAGCAGGCTCAGGGATGCATCACAATAGCAGGCTCAGAGATACATCACAATAGCAGCCTCAGGGATGCATCACAATAGCAGGCTCAGCGATACATCTCAATAGCAGAATCAGCGATACATCACAATAGCAGGCTCAGAGATACATCACAATAGCAGGCTCAGGGATGCATCACAATAGCAGGCTCAGAGATACATCACAATAGCAGCCTCAGGGATGCATCACAATAGCAGGCTCAGCGATACATCTCAATAGCAGAATCAGCGATACATCACAATAGCAGGCTCAGAGATACATCACAATAGCAGGCTCAGGGATGCATCACAATAGCAGCCTCAGGGATGCATCACAATAGCAGGCTCAGAGATACATCACAATAGCAGGCTCAGAAATACATCACAATAGCAGGCACAGAGATACATCACAATAGCAGGCTCAGGGATGCATCACAATAGCAGGCTCAGAGATACATCACAATAGCAGGCTCAGGGATACATCACAATAGCAGGCTCAGAGATAGATCTCAATAGCAGGCTCAGAGATACATCACAATAGCAGGCTCAGAGATACATCACAATAGCAGGCTCAGGGATGCATCACAATAGCAGGCTCAGAGATACATCACAATAGCAGGCTCAGAGATAGATCTCAATAGCAGGCTCAGAGATACATCACAATAGCAGGCTCAGAGATATAACACAATAGCAGGCTCAGGGATATAACACAATAGCAGGCTCAGGGATACATCACAATAGCAGGCTCAGAGATAGATCTCAATAGCAGGCTCAGAGATACATCACAATAGCAGGCTCAGAGATATAACACAATAGCAGGCTCAGGGATACATGACAATAGCAGGCTCAGAGATAGATCTCAATAGCAGGCTCATAGATACATCACAATAGCAGGCTCAGAGATACATCACAATAGCAGGCTCAGAGATAGATCTCAATAGCAGCCTCAGAGATACATCACAATAGCAGGCTCAGAGATATATCACAATAGCAGGCTCAGAGATACATCACAATAGCAGGCTCAGAGATACATCACAATAGCAGGCTCAGAGATATAACACAATAGCAGGCTCAGGGATATAACACAATAGCAGGCTCAGGGATACATCACAATAGCAGGCTCAGAGATAGATCTCAATAGCAGGCTCATAGATACATCACAATAGCAGGCTCAGAGATACATCACAATAGCAGGCTCGGAGATACATCACAATAGCAGGCTCAGAGATATATCACAATAGCAGGCTCAGAGATATATCACAATAGCAGGCTCAGAGATATATCACAATAGCAGGCTCAGAGATACATCACAATAGCAGGCTCAGAGATATATCACAATAGCAGGCTCAGAGATATATCACAATAGCAGGCTCAGAGATACATCACAATAGCAGGCTCAGAGATACATCACGATAGCAGGCTCAGAGATACATCACAATAGCAGGCTCAGGGATGCATCACAATAGCAGGCTCAGAGATATATCACAATAGCAGGCTCAGAGATACATCACAATAGCAGGCTCAGAGATACATCACAATAGCAGGCTCAGAGATATATCACAATAGCAGGCTCAGAGATATATCACAATAGCAGGCTCGGAGATACATCACAATAGCAGGCTCAGAGATATATCACAATAGCAGGCTCAGAGATACATCACAATAGCAGGCTCAGAGATATATCACAATAGCAGGCTCAGACATACATCACAATAGCAGGCTCAGAGATACATCACAAATCATGCTCATGGATACATCACGATAGCAGCCTCAGGGATGCATCACAATAGCAGGCTCAGAGATATATCACGATAGCAGCCTCAAGGATGCATCACAATAGCAGGCTCATGGATACATCACAATAGCAGCCTCAGGGATGCATCACAATAGCAGCCTCAGGAATACATTACAAATCAGGCTCATGGATACATCACGATAGCAGCCTCAGGGATGCAACACAATAGCAGGCTCAGAGATACATCACAATAGCATCCTCAGGGATGCATCACAATAGCAGGCTCAGAGATACATCACGATAGCAGCCTCAGGGATGCATCACAATAGCAGCCTCAGGGATGCATCACAATAGCAGCCTCATGGTTACATCACGACAGCAGCCTCAGGGATGCATCACAATAGCAGGATCAGAGATACATTACAATAGCAGCCTCAGGGATGCATCACAACAGCAGGCTCACATTTACATCACGATAGCAGGCTCAGAGATACATCACAATAGCAAGCTCAGAGATACATCACAATAGCAGGCTCAGAGATAGATCTCAATAGCAGGCTCAGAGATACATCACAATAGCAGGCTCAGGGATGCATCACAATAGCAGGCTCAGAGATACATCACAATAGCAGCCTCAGGGATGCATCACAATAGCAGGCTCAGCGATACATCTCAATAGCAGAATCAGCGATACATCACAATAGCAGGCTCAGAGATACATCACAATAGCAGGCTCAGGGATGCATCACAATAGCAGGCTCAGAGATACATCACAATAGCAGCCTCAGGGATGCATCACAATAGCAGGCTCAGCGATACATCTCAATAGCAGAATCAGCGATACATCACAATAGCAGGCTCAGAGATACATCACAATAGCAGGCTCAGGGATGCATCACAATAGCAGCCTCAGGGATGCATCACAATAGCAGGCTCAGAGATACATCACAATAGCAGGCTCAGAAATACATCACAATAGCAGGCACAGAGATACATCACAATAGCAGGCTCAGGGATGCATCACAATAGCAGGCTCAGAGATACATCACAATAGCAGGCTCAGGGATACATCACAATAGCAGGCTCAGAGATAGATCTCAATAGCAGGCTCAGAGATACATCACAATAGCAGGCTCAGAGATACATCACAATAGCAGGCTCAGGGATGCATCACAATAGCAGGCTCAGAGATACATCACAATAGCAGGCTCAGAGATAGATCTCAATTGCAGGCTCAGAGATACATCACAATAGCAGGCTCAGAGATATAACACAATAGCAGGCTCAGGGATATAACACAATAGCAGGCTCAGGGATACATCACAATAGCAGGCTCAGAGATAGATCTCAATAGCAGGCTCAGAGATACATCACAATAGCAGGCTCAGAGATATAACACAATAGCAGGCTCAGGGATACATGACAATAGCAGGCTCAGAGATAGATCTCAATAGCAGGCTCATAGATACATCACAATAGCAGGCTCAGAGATACATCACAATAGCAGGCTCAGAGATAGATCTCAATAGCAGCCTCAGAGATACATCACAATAGCAGGCTCAGAGATATATCACAATAGCAGGCTCAGAGATACATCACAATAGCAGGCTCAGAGATACATCACAATAGCAGGCTCAGAGATATAACACAATAGCAGGCTCAGGGATATAACACAATAGCAGGCTCAGGGATACATCACGATAGCAGCCTCAGGGATGCATCACAATAGCAGGCTCAGAGATACATCACAATAGCAGCCTCAGGGATGCATCACAATAGCAGGCTCAGAGATAGATCTCAATAGCAGGCTCAGAGATACATCACAATAGCAGGCTCAGAGATATAACACAATAGCAGGCTCAGGGATACATCACAATAGCAGGCTCAGAGATAGATCTCAATAGCAGGCTCATAGATACATCACAATAGCAGGCTCAGAGATACATCACAATAGCAGGCTCAGAGATAGATCTCAATAGCAGCCTCAGAGATACATCACAATAGCAGGCTCAGAGATACATCACAATAGCAGGCTCAGAGATACATCACAATAGCAGGCTCAGGGATGCATCACAATAGCAGGCTCAGAGATACATCACAATAGCAGGCTCAGAGATACATCACAATAGCAGGCTCAGAGATACATCACAATAGCAGGCTGAGAGATACATCACAATAGTAGGCTCAGGGATGCATCACAATAGCAGGCTCAGAGATACATCACAATAGCAGGCTCAGAGATACATCACAATAGCAGGCTGAGAGATACATCACAATAGTAGGCTCAGAGATACATCACAATAGCAGGCTCAGAGATACATCACAATAGCAGGCTCAGAGATACATCACAATAGCAGGCTCAGAGATACATCACAATAGCAGGCTCAGAGATACATCACAATAGCAGGCTCAGAGATATATCACAATAGCAGGCTCAGAGATATATCACAATAGCAGGCTCAGAGATACATCACAATAGCAGGCTCAGAGATATATCACAATAGCAGGCTCAGAGATATATCACAATAGCAGGCTCAGAGATATATCACAATAGCAGGCTCAGAGATACATCACAATAGCAGGCTCAGAGATACATCACAATAGCAGGCTCAGAGATATATCACAATAGCAGGCTCAGAGATACATCACAATAGCAGGCTCAGAGATACATCACAATAGCAGGCTCAGAGATATATCACAATAGCAGGCTCAGAGATATATCACAATAGCAGGCTCAGAGATACATCACAATAGCAGGCTCAGAGATACATCACGATAGCAGGCTCAGAGATACATCACAATAGCAGGCTCAGGGATGCATCACAATAGTAGGCTCAGAGATATATCACAATAGCAGGCTCAGAGATATATCACAATAGCAGGCTCAGAGATATATCACAATAGCAGGCTCAGAGATACATCACAATAGCAGGCTCAGAGATACATCACGATAGCAGGCTCAGGGATGCATCACAATAGCAGGCTCAGAGATATATCACAATAGCAGGCTCAGAGATACATCACAATAGCAGGCTCAGAGATACATCACAATAGCAGGCTCAGAGATATATCACAATAGCAGGCTCAGAGATATATCACAATAGCAGGCTCGGAGATACATCACAATAGCAGGCTCAGAGATATATCACAATAGCAGGCTCAGAGATATATCACAATAGCAGGCTCAGAGATACATCACAATAGCAGGCTCAGAGATACATCACGATAGCAGGCTCAGAGATACATCACAATAGCAGGCTCAGGGATGCATCACAATAGCAGGCTCAGAGATATATCACAATAGCAGGCTCAGAGATACATCACAATAGCAGGCTCAGAGATACATCACAATAGCAGGCTCAGAGATACATCACAATAGCAGGCTCAGGGATGCATCACAATAGCAGGCTCAGAGATATATCACAATAGCAGGCTCAGAGATACATCACAATAGCAGGCTCAGAGATACATCACAATAGCAGGCTCAGAGATATATCACAATAGCAGGCTCAGAGATATATCACAATAGCAGGCTCGGAGATACATCACAATAGCAGGCTCAGAGATATATCACAATAGCAGGCTCAGAGATACATCACAATAGCAGGCTCAGAGATATATCACAATAGCAGGCTCAGAGATACATCACAATAGCAGGCTCAGAGATACATCACAATAGCAGGCTCAGAGATATATCACAATAGCAGGCTCAGAGATACATCACAATAGCAGGCTCAGAGATATATCACAATAGCAGGCTCGGAGATATATCACAATAGCAGGCTCAGAGATACATCACAATAGCAGGCTCAGAGATATATCACAATAGCAGGCTCGGAGATACATCACAATAGCAGGCTTGGATATTTCAAAGGGTAAAGTAAAATGGTTCTAAACCAGACTACAAATAGCCAAAGGCTAGGTTTCTAACATGGGATGTTGTCTATCTGATACAAATCTTAACGCTTTGTTTGGCCATTGCCTGGAAAGATTGATGATACCTGTACCTTTGACTGATATGAGCTCATTGATATCAGGCTGTACACACTACTAGCTAGACACTAGCATTTCGCTGCACCTGCGATAACATCTGCAAATCTGTGTATTCGACCAATAAACTTTGATTATGATTTGAGTTCTGCCTGTACGTAGTTTACACAGACAGCTCCAGTCTAAACATTGTATAAACAGAAAATAACAAGC